>NC_133125.1:65129431-65266931 GCF_048418815.1 Hemitrygon akajei
TGGTGGTAGTTGTGTGTGTGAGTGTGTGTGTGAGGGTGTGTGTGTGTCTGGTAGTTGTGTGTGTGAGTGTGTGTGTGTGAGTATGTGTGTGTGTATTTGTGTGTGTGTGGTGTAGGTGTGTGTGTCAGTGGTAGTTGTGTGTGTGTGTGTGAGGGTGTGGGTGTGAGAGTGTGTGTGTGTGTGGTGGTAGGTGTGTGTATGTCTGGTAGTTGTGTGTGTGAGTGTGTGTGTGAGGGTGTGTGTGTGTATTTGTGTGTGTGTGGTGGTAGGTGTGTGTGTGTCTGTGGTAGTTGTGTGTGTGTGAGGGTGTGTGTGGGTGTGTGTGTGGTGGTAGGTGTGTGTATGGTGGTAGTTGTGTATGTGAGTGTGTGTGTGAGGGTGTGTGTGTGTCTGGTAGTTGTGTGTGTGAGTGTGTGTGTGTGAGTATGTGTGTGTGTATTTGTGTGTGTGTGGTGGTAGGTGTGTGTGTCAGTGGTAGTTGTGTGTGTGAGTGTGTGTGTGTGGTGGTAGGTGTGTGTGTGTGGTAGTTGTGTGTGTGTATGGTGGTAGGTGTGTGTGTGAGTGAGTGTGGTAGGTGTGTGTGTCAGTGGTAGTTGTGTGTGTGAGTGTGTGTGTGTGTGGTGGTAGGTGTGTGTGTGTGGTAGTTTTGTGTGTGTGTGTGTGGTGGTAGGTGTGTGTGGGTGAGTGAGTGTGTGTGTATGGTGGTAGGTGTGTGTGTGAGTGTGTGTGTGTATGGTGGTAGGTGTGTGTGTGAGTGAGTGTGTGTGTGTGTGTGTGGTGGTAGGTGTGTGTGTGTCTGGTAGTTGTGTGTGTGAGTGTGTGTGTTTGTATTTGTGTGTGTGTGTGTCTGTGGTAGTTGTGTGTGTGTGTGTGAGGGTGTGGGTGTGAGAGTGTGTGTGTGTGTGTGGTGGTAGGTGTGTGTGTGTCTGGTAGTTGTGTGTGTGAGTGTGTGTGTGAGGGTGTGTGTGTATTTGTGTGTGTGTGGTGGTAGGTGTGTGTGTGTCTGTGGTAGTTGTGTGTGTGTGTGTGAGGGTGTGGGTGTGAGTGTGTGTGTGTGTGAGGGTGTGTGTGTGTGTGTGTGGTGGTAGGTGTGTGTGTGTCTGTGGTAGTTGTGTGTGTGAGTGTGTGTGTGGTGGTAGGTGTGTGTGTGTCTGTGGTAGTTGTGTGTGTGTGTGTGAGGGTGTGGGTGTGAGAGTGTGTGTGTGTGTGGTGGTAGGTGTGTGTGTGTGGTAGTTGTGTGTGTGTATGGTGGTAGGTGTGTGTGGGTGAGTGAGTGTGTGTGTGTATGGTGGTAGGTGTGTGTGAGTGTGTGTGTGTATTTGTGTGTGTGTGGTGGTAGGTGTGTGTGTGTCTGTGGTAGTTGTGTGTGTGTGTGTGAGGGTGTGGGTGTGAGAGTGTGTGTGTGTGTGTGGTGGTAGGTGTGTGTATGTCTGGTAGTTGTGTGTGTGAGTGTGTGTGTGAGGGTGTGTGTGTGTATTTGTGTGTGTGTGGTGGTAGGTGTGTGTGTGTCTGTGGTAGTTGTGTGTGTGTGAGGGTGTGTGTGGGTGTGTGTGTGGTGTTAGGTGTGTGTATGGTGGTAGTTGTGTGTGTGAGTGTGTGTGTGAGGGTGTGTGTGTGTCTGGTAGTTGTGTGTGTGAGTGTGTGTGTAAGGGTGTGTGTGTATTTGTGTGTGTGTGGTGGTAGGTGTGTGTGTCAGTGGTAGTTGTGTGTGTGAGTGTGTGTGTGTGGTGGTAGGTGTGTGTGTGTGGTAGTTGTGTGTGTGTATGGTGGTAGGTGTGTGTGTGAGTGAGTGTGGTAGGTGTGTGTGTCAGTGGTAGTTGTGTGTGTGAGTGTGTGTGTGTGTGGTGGTAGGTGTGTGTGTGTGGTAGTTGTGTGTGTGTGTGTGTGTGTGGTGGTAGGTGTGTGTGGGTGAGTGAGTGTGTGTGTATGGTGGTAGGTGTGTGTGTGAGTGAGTGTGTGTGTGTGTGTGGTGGTAGGTGTGTGTGTGTCTGGTAGTTGTGTGTGTGAGTGTGTGTGTTTGTATTTGTGTGTGTGTGGTGGTAGGTGTGTGTGTGTGTCTGTGGTAGTTGTGTGTGTGTGTGAGGGTGTGGGTGTGAGAGTGTGTGTGTGTGTGGTGGTAGGTGTGTGTGTGTCTGGTAGTTGTGTGTGTGAGTGTGTGTGTAAGGGTGTGTGTGTATTTGTGTGTGTGTGGTGGTAGGTGTGTGTGTGTCTGTGGTAGTTGTGTGTGTGTGTGTGTGAGGGTGTGGGTGTGAGTGTGTGTGTGTGTGTGTGGTGGTAGGTGTGTGTGTGTCTGTGGTAGTTGTGTGTGTGAGTGTGTGTGTGGTGGTAGGTGTGTGTGTGTCTGTGGTAGTTGTGTGTGTGTGTGTGTGTGAGGGTGTGGGTGTGAGAGTGTGTGTGTGTGTGTGGTGGTAGGTGTGTGTGTGTGTGGTAGTTGTGTGTGTGTATGGTGGTAGGTGTGTGTGGGTGAGTGAGTGTGTGTGTATGGTGGTAGGTGTGTGTGTGAGTGAGTGTGTGTGTGTATGGTGGTAGGTGTGTGTGAGTGTGTGTGTGTATTTGTGTGTGTGTGGTGGTAGGTGTGTGTGTGTGTCTGTGGTAGTTGTGTGTGTGTGTGTGAGGGTGTGGGTGTGAGAGTGTGTGTGTGTGTGTGGTGGTAGGTGTGTGTGTGTCTGTGGTAGTTGTGTGTGTGTGTGTGTGAGTGTGTGTGTGGTGGTAGGTGTGTGTGTGTCTGTGGTAGTTGTGTGTGTGTGTGTGTGAGGGTGTGGGTGTGAGAGTGTGTGTGTGTGTGGTGGTAGGTGTGTGTGTGTGTCTGGTAGTTGTGTGTGTGAGGGTGTGTGTGTGTATTTGTGTGTGTGTGTGTCTGTGGTAGTTGTGTGTGTGTGTGTGTGTGTGTGTGAGGGTGTGGGTGTGAGAGTGTGTGTGAGTGTGCGGTGGTAGTTGTGTGTGTGTGGGGGGAGCAGGGGTGTTGAGTAATTAGCTAGCCATTAAGACATTTCTTGAGCAGGATATGCCATTTATGCAAGAAGGCCTTGCACTGGGCTGCATGGAGCTCACTGATCCGGAACCAGTTTGGGAACTAGTTTAAGATTTCAACAAGGACTCATCTGCTAAGGCTGTGCTCTGAGCTCAGGGACACAATGGGACAGAATCAGCCATATTGACCCCATAGCTACAAGGGGGTTAACTTCCGTTAGTGTCCCGCCTCCCCTTCTTACCCCATCCCTGATTTACATATTCCCCCTCCCTTTTTTTCTCTCTCTGCCCATCACTCTGCCTGTTCTCCATCTTCCTCTGGTGCTCCCCTCCCCCTTTCTTTCTCCTGAGGCCTCCCGTCCCATGATCCTTTCCCTTCTCCAGCTCTGTATCCCTTTTGCCAATCACCTTTCTGGCTCTCAGCTTCACCCCACCCCCTCCGGTCTTCTCCCATCATTTCGCATTTCCCCCTCCCCTTCCTACTTTCAAATCTCATACTATCTCTTTTTTCCGTTAGTCCTGACGAAGGGTCTTGGACCGAAACATCGACTGTACTTCTCCCTATAGATGCTGCCTGGCCTGCTGCATTCCACCAGCATTTTGTGTGTGTTGTTTCTTTATCGAAGTGACCGGTTTTACAGCAAGATTATCGACCTGCAGTATTAATTCAGTTTCTTTTTCTCTTTCCACAGATACTATCTGGTTTGCTGAACATTTTCATCATTCTCCTCAGTTTCAAGTTTCAGTGACAGCTCAAAAATTTTATATGCACCTTTATAGTTTTCCCTCATTCCCCTCACGACTCTGTAAAGTTGGGAATTGCCTGCCCTCATCCTATCAGAGACTCAATATCTCTTAGTCCTATCCAACCTTCTCCCACCTTCTCTTAAAACGGGCTTGTTTTCTCTTTCTCTAGTTCTGCTGAACGGGTTTTGACCAGAAATGTTAAATCTGTTTCACCTCCCACAGCTGCTGCCTGACGGCTGAGTTTGTATATTCCGTATTTCTGCCATTGTTCTGTTTCTGAGTCGGGACTGTGAGTTTGAAAGTGTCCTGAAGGTGGAGGTGTTCCCATAGCCCTGAGCTTTTGGGGCAGTAGAGATCAGATCTTACAACATTTATGAGTAGCTGCAGTTCATTTTGTAGATGATAAACAATGCGATCATTGTACGCTAGTGGAACTTTCAGTGTCTTATTCAACCAATTTTGACTCTCTGTCCTTCCTCTGCTGGTCCAGTCTTTACCTTTTACATCTATGACATGTTGGAAGCTCCCTGCCACTTGAATAATTTCCAATTCCCTCGTGCCAACCAGTTCATCTTTACCATGAAGATACAACCCCTCTACACTTCTATCTAATGTCTGAATGCCCTTTGCTTCTTCCTTGAACAGACACCAACCAGTTCCCTCCACCAACACACTCTGGCTGAGCTTGTTCTACCAATGAATGATCTCCTCCAATTCCACTCATGCTCTTTGGATCAAAGGTCAGGGCAGTCACATGGGCCCAAGCAGTGTCTGTCTTTTGGTCACACGTATGGAACCATCTTTGTTTCAGTCCCATTCAATCCTACTCCTCTAACTCAACACTCACGTTAATCTTGCTTCTTGCACTCAAAAGGACTGTCAATTTCCACCCCGCTCTCACCTTCCTATCTTGGATCTCTGCATTAATCTCAGGGGTTAGCTTAGCCATTCTAAACCCAAATTGACCTGCCTGTATCTATTCCTTACGCTGAATGAGGCCATTTAACCCCATCAAAGTCATGCTAGCTCTCAGCAATGCATTCATCTGATTTCTGAATGTAACCTGTTATCTCTTACACGCCCTGAGTTAACTACAGCCCAGCTGCACTGGGATCATTTGCATTAACCAGTTAAGTTGTGGGATGTGGGATGCGGAAGCAGGGACACGCAAGTAAACCTACACGATAGTCAGAACAAAGTGCGCATCACCAGCCGGGATATTTCCATCTTACCCAGTCACTGGAGCCGTGGGGCACCAGCACTATCTGCCACTTCATCAACAGCCTGTAATTCGTGCAGGGGCTCGTGGAAATGCTAGAGAATTTAACGTGCCGAGAGCTTATGGAGCCACAAAAACATAGCCAAGACATACTGTCCATTAGCACTAACACAAATTTTGTTAGAAGAGGCAACGTGCATTTTAGTAGTTCATTTCAGAGTGGATTTCACAGACACTCATAAAACTTAAATGAGGGACAGTGGGAGTCACAGGAGGTGGGGAAAGTGGAGAATTCAGAGGCAGGACAAGGAATAGGGACAGTGGGAGGTGCAGTAAATGGGGACGATGAACATTGGAGTGGTGTGATTACAGAAAGTTCAGGGGTATCATCAGCATAGGCGGCAGGGTCAGTGGGCTGAGAGAGTCAACAGTGCGTGAGTGAATAGTTTGAGGGTAGACGTTGAGGACTGATACCAGTGCAGGATAAGGGCTGTGGGTAATGCAAGGGTTTTGGGAAGCATTGGCAGGAGGAATGGGAAGTGTTAGCATGGACAGTGGGAATTGTTGCCAGGGATGTTGGGAAGTGTAGGCAGGGATGGTGGGAAGTGTTGGCAGGGACGGTGGGAAGTGTAGGAAGGGATGTTGGGAAGTGTAGGCAGGGACGGTGGGAAGTGTAGGAAGGGACGGTGGGAAGTGTAGGAAGGGACGGTGGGAAGTGTAGGAAGGGACAGTGGGAAGTGTAGGCAGGGACGGTGGGAAGTGTAGGAAGGGACGGTGGGAAGTGTAGGAAGGGACGGTGGGAAGCGTTGGCAGGGATGTTGGGAAGTGTAGGAAGGGTCGGTGGGAAGTGTAGGAAGGGATGGTAGGAAGTGTAGGAAGGGACAGTGGGAAGTGTTGGCAGGGACGGTGGGAAGTGTTGGCAGGGACGGTGGGAAGTGTAGGAAAGGACGGTGGGAAGTGTAGGAAGGGACGGTGGGAAGTGTAGGAAGGGACAGTGGGAAGTGTAGGAAGGGACAGTGGGAAGTGTAGGCAGGGACGGTGGGAAGTGTAGGAAGGGACATTGGGAAGTGTAGGCAGGGATGTTGGGATGTGTAGGAAGGGATGGTGGGAAGTGTAGGAAGGGACATTGGGAAGTGTAGGCAGGGATGTTGGGATGTGTAAGAAGGGATGGTGGGAAGTGTAGGAAGGGACATTGGGAAGTGTAGGCAGGGATGTTGGGAAGTGTAGGAAGGGTCGGTGGGAAGTGTAGGAAGGGACGGTGGGAAGTGTAGGAAGGGACATTGGGAAGTGTAGGAAGGGACGGTGGGAAGTGTTGACAGGGACGGTGGGAAGTGTAGGCAGGGACGGTGGGAAGTGTAGGAAGGGATGTTGGGAAGTGTAGGCAGGGACGGTGGGAAGTGTAGGAAGGGACGGTGGGAAGTGTAGGAAGGGACAGTGGGAAGTGTAGGCAGGGACGGTGGGGAGTGTAGGAAGGGACAGTGGGAAGTGTAGGAAGGGAAGTTGGGAAGTGTAGGAAGGGACGGTGGGCAATGTAGGCAGGGATGGTGGGAAGTGTAGGAAGGGACAGTGGGAAGTGTAGGAAGGGACGTTGGGAAGTGTAGGAAGGGACGTTGGGAAGTGTAGGCAGGGACGGTGGGGAGTGTAGGAAGGGATGTTGGGAAGTGTAGGCAGGGACGGTGGGGAGTGTAGGAAGGGACGGTGGGCAATGTAGGAAGGGACAGTGGGAAGTGTAGGAAGGGATGTTGGGAAGTGTAGGCAGCGACGGTGGGGAGTGTAGGAAGGGACAGTGGGAAGTGTAGGAAGGGACGTTGGGAAGTGTAGGCAGGGACGGTGGGGAGTGTAGGAAGGGACAGTGGGAAGAGTAGGAAGGGAAGTTGGGAAGTGTAGGAAGGGATGGTGGGCAGTGTAGGAAGGGACGGTGGGAAGTGTAGGAAGGGACGGTGGGAAGTGTAGGAAGGGTCGTTGGGAAGTGTTGGCAGGGACGGTGGGAAGTGTAGGAAGGGACGGTGGGAAGTGTTGGCAGGGACGGTGGGGAGTGTAGGAAGGGACAGTGGGAAGTGTAGGCAGGGACAGTGGGAAGTGTAGGCAGGGATGTTGGGAAGTGTAGGCAGGGATGGTGGGCAGTGTAGGAAGGGTCGGTGGGAAGTGTAGGAAGGGACAGTGGGAAATGTAGGAAGGGACGTTGGGAGTAGACTCTCACATGGTGGATTGGATAGTGGACTACTTGACAGATAGACCTCAGTATGTGCGGTTGGGAGACTGTAGGTCTGACACGGTGGTCAGCAGCACAGGAGCGCCGCAGGGAACCGTACTCTCTCCGGTACTGTTCACCCTGTACACATCAGACTTCCAATATAACTCGGAGTCCTGCCATGTGCAGAAGTTCGCTGATGACACGGCCATAGTGGGGTGTGTCAGGAATGGACAGGAGGAGGAGTATAGGAAACTGATACAGGACTTTGTGATGTGGTGCAACTCAAACTACCTGCGTCTCAATATCACCAAGACCAAGGAGATGGTGGTGGACTTTAGGAGATCTAGGCCTCATATGGAGCCAGTGATCATTAATGGAGAATGTGTGGAGCAGGTTAAGACCTACAAGTATCTGGCAGTACAGTTAGACGAGAAGCTAGACTGGACTGCCAACACAGATGCCTTGTGCAGGAAGGCACAGAGTCGACTGTACTTCCTTAGAAGGTTGGCGTCATTCAATGTCTGCAGTGAGATGCTGAAGATGTTCTATAGGTCAGTTGTTGAGAGCGCCCTCTTCTTTGTGGTGGCGTGTTGGGGAGGAAGTATTAAGAAGAGGGACGCCTCACGTCTTAATAAGCTGGTAAGGAAGGCGGGCTCTGTCGTGGGCAAAGTACTGGAGAGTTTAACATCGGTAGCTGAGCGAAGGGCGCTGAGTAGGCTACGGTCAATTATGGAAAACCCTGAACATCCTCTACATAGCACCATCCAGAGACAGAGAAGCAGTTTCAGCGACAGGTTACTATCGATGCAATGCTCCTCAGACAGGATGAAGAGGTCAATACTCCCCAATGCCATTAGGCTTTACAATTCAACTGCCAGGACTTAAGAACATTTTTTTAAAGCTATTATTAATGCTTTTTGAGTTAGTGATTTAGATGCATTTCATATTATTACTGAGTTAAGTATTGTATGTAATTAGCTTTTGCTACAACAAGTGTATGGGACATTGGAAAAAATGTTGAATTTCCCCATGGGGATGAATAAAGTATCTATCTATCTATCTAAGTGTAGGAAGGGACGGTGGGCAATGTAGGCAGGGATGGTGGGAAGTGCAGTGAGTGAGGGTGACGGGACAGGTAAGGAATAGGTTAGTTGGAAGAGTGGCGGGTTGGGTCAGTGGGTACTGGAATGGGGGAGCCCAGGAACCCATTCTGAGGTTCTCTAAATTAAGGATTGCTTTTTCATTTTTCCAAAGTGCCTATAATCATTTTCTATGAGAGGCTGTGGTTATATGGTTGCATTTCTCCTACATAGTGTCTTCTTGAATTCAGAAAAATAATGAGGTGCAATTTTAACCCTCATTCTTCTCCTCTTCACAGGATATCATTCTTACCTTGAAATCAAAGTTGTCGATCTGCTGCATTGAATACTTTGCTCTAGCTTTGAAGGAGCGGTACAGTGTTACTAAAGTTTACCTTTTACATGACGATGAGCTCATTGAACAGGTATGGGAAAAATCGGGCCTTTGGATCAGCTCATCTTGTAAAGTGAGGGATAAAAACCCTGGGTTCAAAGGTCAAAGTGCATATATGTCACCTTATACAGCCCTGAGATTCATTTTCTTGCAGGTAATCACAGTAAATACAAGAAACACAATAGACTCAACAAAGGACTGCACCCAACAGATGAACAAGCAATTGATGTGCAAAAAAACCCTAAGTTAATTGTGCAAATGCAAAAAGAATTAACAATTAATAAATAAGCAATAAATATCAAAAACATGAGTTGAAGAGTCCATGAAAGTGAGTCCATAGGTTGTGGGAACAGTTCAGTGATGGGTTGAGTGAAGGTGAGTGACGTTATCTCCTCTGGTTCAAGAGCCTGATGAGTGAGGGGTAATAACAGTTTCTGTACCTACTGGTGTGGGTCTTGAGGCTCCTGTACCTTCTTCCTGATGGCAGCAGTGAGAAGAGATCATGGCCTGAATTGTGGGGGTCCTTGATGATGGATGCTGCTTTCCTGTGATAACACTCCATGTAGATGTGCTCTGTGGTGGGGAGACCTTTACCTGTGATGGACTGGGCTGTATCCATTACTTTTTTTAGGATTTTCTGTTCAAGGGCTTTGGTGTTTCCATACCAGGCTGTGATGCATCCAGTCACCACACATCTATAGAAGTTAAAGTTTTAGATGACATACCGAATCTTCTCAAACTTCTAAGAAAGCAGAGGTACTGCTGTGAATTGTTCATACTGGCACTTAGGTGCTGGACCCAAGACAAATCTTCTGAAATGATAATGCCAAGGAATTTAAAGTTGCTGATACTCTCCACCTCTGATCCCCACTGAGGACTGGTTTAGCACCTCCTGTTTCCTCCTCTTGAAGTCAACAATTATCTCTGTTCTTGCTGACATTGGTTGTTGTTGTGGCACCACTCAGCCAGGCTTTCAACCTTCCTCCTGACAGCTGATTCATCACCACCTTTGATTCAGTCTATGACAGTGTAGCCATCAGCAAACATGAATATGACATTGGAGCTGTGCTTGGCCTCACAGTCATATGTGGAAAGTGAGTAAGCACACAGCCTTGTGGAATGGTTGTGCTGTGGGAGATTATGTAGAAGATGTTGCTGCCAATCCATAAGACCATAAGTCATAGGAGCAGAATGAGGCTATTTGGCCCATCAAGCCTCTCTGCCATTCAATCATAGTTGATCCTTTTTCCACTCCCCGGCCTTCTCCCTTTAACCTTTGATGCTGTGTCCAATCGAGAGCTGATCAATCTCTACCTTAAATACACCCAATGACCTGTTGTCCACAGCTGCCTGTGGTAACCAATTCTACAAATTCACCACTCTCTGGCTAAGGAAATTCCACTGCATTGCTGTTTTAAATGGACACCCCTCTATCCTGAGGCTGTGCCCTCTTGTCCTAAACTCCCCCACCATGGAAAACATCCTTTCCACATCTACTCTGTTCAGGCCTTTCAACATTTGAAATGTTTCAATGAGATCCCCTCCCCCACATCCTTCTAAATCCAGCGAGTACAGACCCAGAGCTGTCAAACGTTCCTCATATGATAACCCTTTCATTCCTGGAATCATCTTTGTGAACCTCCGAACTGACTGGGTCTGCAAGTGAGGAAAATGAGGATTCGGTCGCACATGGAGGAATTGAGGCCTACAATTTAAAGCTTGTTATTTTTGAGGGGATGATAGAATTGAACTCTGGTTAATGAAGAGCATCCTGATGCATGCATCTTCACTATCTAGAGATGCTTCAGGGTTGACTGAAGAGCCAATGAAATGGCATCTGCTGTTGACCTGTTGTGATGGTAGGGAAATTGGAGCGGATCTAAGTTGCTTCTGAGGCAGGAGTTGATATGTTTCATCACCAACCTCTCAAAGTACTTCATCACTGTAAACCTAAGTGCTACTGGACGATAGTCACTGAGCAGATGACCACATTCTTCTGGGGCACTGATAAAACTGAAGTCTGCTTGAAGCAGGTGGGTACCTCAGACTGCCAAGTGACAAGTTAAAGACCTCAGTGAACACTCCAGCCAGTTGATCAGCACAAGTCTCTCGTACTCGTGCAGGTACCCCGTCTGGACTGGATGCTTTCTGTGGGTTCACCCTCCTGAAGGATGCTCTCAGATTGGCCTCAGAGATTGAAAGCACAGCGTCATTGGGGGCTGTGGGAGATCATGATTAATGCCTGATTTATTGATACTCCTATTTATGAACAAACTCTCATAATATTACATTCAAAGATTGACTGTACGTACCTAAATTTACTCTTATTGGCAGAATTAGTCTCTACTTTTAGAAATTGTTCTTTTTTTTATCAGGCCTGTGTGCTTTTGATGCCTTTCATTACAACACCGTGGAGGAGTGGTTACTATATCAAGTGATTTTGCTTATTTTTTGACACGGACAAAATCATCTTATGGACATCTGACAAAAACAGAACCTATTTATAACTTGGAGACAGCCTCTATATGCAATGTAGAACATTCTTTCAACTCTATTATCTAATATTCATTTCCCTAAATCTGAATTGTTTACAATTTCATACTCTGCAAAAACTTGCTGTTAATATTGTATACAGGGAAGTTTGCTAAAATAATTCTGTATACAAATGCACTTGTGTTATGACAAAAATCTAAAGAAAATTAATTCTTAATTAATTCTTAATTATTTCACAATTATTTAACTTACTTGAATTTGTAAATGTTTTCTGCCCTGTTATAGGTTGTACAGAAACGTGAACCCCGTGACTATAAGTGTCTCTTCAGAGTGTGTTTCCTGCCTAGAGATCCTCTTGTAGTTTTACAAGATGATCCTGTTACCTTTGATTACCTCTACTTGCAGGTATGTTTGAGCTTTGAGTAGCCACAACAAACCCTGTATAAATACCATGGCTATGATCATGACCAAATATTTCACCCTGCCAAAACTAAACTGTGGAAATAATATTTTAGTGGTTGACCATGGAACCGATTCCCTGGCCGGTGTCAAAGGAAGAAAATAGTATTGATTTCTTGAAATAAAAGTTTGATAGATTTCCTTTCGAAGTTATCATTTCAGGATATAGTGTGTGAATACTTTGAAAAACTATATGTGGTAATATAGCAAGATTAGGGAGGGAAGGTACCTTTACATCTCCAGCTCCCTGCTCGTTATATCAGCTGAATCTATCTTGCTTCATATTTGAGTCTCTGGTGGGCTAAATGAAAAAGATTGATTGCATGATTAGTCACAACTCCCATTCATGTAGCTACATGGGAAAGTAGCCCACTTGTCTTTGATTTTGCTCCTCCTTGCAACAAGCTCATGGATGATCCTTTAACTTAGTGAAAATTTGCTCCACACAACCTATGTCCCTTGATTCCAATAATTAAAAAAAATCTCTCCCTTGAGCACGCTGAGTTGGATATGCCTTCAGGGCTTTAACAGTCCAAAGATGCATTGCCCTTTTCTCATTTCTGTCCTGTAGGCTTGTTCCTTAATTTTGAGAATGTAACTCAGGTGATAGATACTTCAATCAAGGGAAACATAATCTCTGCTTTAATCTTGTAAGAATATTGCATGTATTAAGAAATAGTATTTTCATTCTTCTAAGCTCAAGAGAGTATAGCCCTACTCCTCTTCATCGCCCCTCACAAAATAAACCACTACTCTACTCCCCAACCCAGGAATTAATTTAGTGAACTTTTGCCACACTCCCTCTACCTTCCAGGCCTATACGTTATACTCCTACGTGATCTCACAAGAACTCTGTATAATCGGAGCAAGAGGGGTCTACTCAAATTACTCACAGATATCTTTGCAATAATGGCAATGGATCATTTGTCTTCCAATCGTTTGTTGCATCTGTCCTTCCTGTGACTCGTACTCAAGGGCATCCTAGTTCTACTAAATAGCAACACTGTTCAATCTGTCAATGATTTTAAAATACTTTGCTATTTTACTTTTTTTCTCTTTCCAAGTGGAGAACTTCACACTTTCCAAATCGTATTTCTTCTGTCTTGCCCTCACTAAGTATCTCTACTGTATATGCCCTTGAAATCCCTCTGCAATCACCTCACAAACTATACTGCCTCTCATCTGAATATTCTCATCAAACTTCAATATATTACCATAGGAACAGAATTAAAACCCATTGAATCTGCTCCACCATTTCAACATGGCTTATCAATTTCCCTCTCTGCCCTATTCACCTGCCTTCTCCCCATAACCTTTCCTGTCCTGACTAAGTGAGACTAAATACACCCAATGACTTGGCCTCCACAGCCACCTGTGGCAATGAATTCCATAGATTCCCACCCTCTGGCTAAAGAAATCCGTCCTCATCTCTGTTCTCAATGGATGCCCCTCCATTCTGAGGCTGTGTCCTCTGGTCCTAGACTTCCCCACCACAGGAAATGTTTTCTCCACATCTACTCTCTCTAGAACAAGGGAAAATCTATAGCTGCTGGAAATCTGAACAACATACACAAAATGCTGGAGGGACTCAGCAGGCCAGGCAGCAACTACGGAAAAGAGTACAGTTAACGTTTTGGGCCGAGACCCTTTGGCAGAAAAAAGATGAGAAGTTAGAGTAAGAAAGGTGGGGGGGGGGGAGGGGAGGAAGAACCACAAAGTGATGGGTGAAACCAGGAGGGGGGAATGGTGAAGAAAAGAGCTGGGACGTTGATTGATGAAAGAGATACAGGGTTGGAGAAATGGAAATCTGATAGGAGAGGACTGAAGGCCATGGAGAAAGAAAAGGAGGGAGGAGCACCAGAGGGAGGTGATGGGCAGGCAAGGAGATAAGGTGAGAGAGGGAAATGGGGATGGGGAATGGTGAGGGGTGGGGAATTACTGGAAGTTTGAAAAATTGATGTTCATGTCATCAGGTTGGTGGGTATCCAAAAGAGATATAAGGTGTTGCTCTTCCAACCTCAGTGTGGCCTCCTGGTGACAGTAGAGGAGGCCATGGACTGATGTGTTGGAATGGGAATGGGAAGTGGAATTAAAATGGGTGGCCACTGGAAGATGCTGCTTTTTCTGGCCTTTCAACACTCGATAGGTTCAATGAGATCCCTCCTCATTCTTCTAAATTCCAGTGAGTAAAGGCTCAGAGCTATCAATTACACCTCATACAAAAAGCTTTTCATTCCCAAAATAATTCTTGTGAATCTCCTTTGAATCCTCTCCATCCTTTCTTAAGGGGCTCAAAACTGCTCACAGTACTCCAGGTGAGGCTTTGTAAAGCCTCAACATTACATCCTTGCTTTTATATTCTAGTCTTCTCAAAATGAACACTATCATTGCATTTCCCAACACTGTATTCCAAATGCCACTTCTTCACCCATTTTCCTAATCTGTCTAAATCCTTCTACAGCCCCCCTGCTTCCTCAACACAATCTGCCTTCCACTTATCTTTGTATCGTCCACAAACTTGGTCACAATGCCATCAATTCATCTAAATCTTTGCCAGTCAGCCAATGCTAGTATCTATTCTGTAATATCATGGGCTCTTATCATATGAGGCAACTTGTCCTTCTGAAAATCCAAGTATGCAACATTCATCGATTCTCCTTTGTCTATCCTGCTTCTTATTTCCTCAAGGTATTCCAACATTTGTCAGGCAAGATCTTCCCTTAAAGAAACCTTGCTAACTTTGGCCTATTTTATCATGTGCCTCCAAGTACCCTGAAACCATATCACTAACTGTCGAATCCAACATCTTCCCTGCCACTGAGGTCAGACTGACAGGCCTATCATTTCTTTTCTTCTGTCTCCCTCCCTTCTTGAAGTGTGGAATGACTTTTTTAATTTTCTTATCCTCTGGAACCATGCCAGAACTCAATGATTCTTGAAAGATCATGACTAATGCTTCCACAATCTCCTCAGACACCTCCTTCAGAACCCTGGGGTGTAGTCCATCCGGTCCAGGTGACTTCAGACCTTTCAGTTTCCCAAGCACCTTCTCAATAATAATAGCAACTGCACTCACTTCTGCTCCTGACTCTCACAAACTTCCAGCATGCTGCTAGCGTCTTCCACAATGAAGATTGGTGCTCTACCCGCAAGAACTTGCAGCTATTGCTGTTCTGCCATCATTCCTGCTAGTGTCCCGTTCCAGTCAACTTCAGCCAGCTCCTCTCTCATGCCTCTGCAAATCCCTTTACTCCACTGCTACACTGATACATATGACTTTACTTCTCCCTCTCAAATTCCAGGGTGAATTCTAGCATATTATGATTTCTGACTCCTAACGGTTCCTTTACCATAAGCTCCTTAATCAAATCCACACAATTCAGAAAAGCTGTTCCTCAAGTCAGCTCAACTGTAAGCTGCTCTAAAAAGCCATCTCATAGGCATTCCACAGATTCTCTCATTTGCAAACCAGCGCCAACCTGATTTTCCCAATCTACCTGCATATTGAAATCCCACATGACAGTCGTAACATTGCCCCTTTGACATGCTTTTTCTATCTCCCACTGTAATTTGTAACCTCCATCCTGGCTACTGTAAACTTAGTAGTTAGATTTTCCACTTTCCAATCTGTTGGGACCGTTCTTGAAACTACAGAAGTTTGGAAGGTGAACACGAGTGTTAACTTTTCCAGTGCAACAGCTGCTAGGGTTTTATTACATTTCATCTCATTCATTTTTTTAACACTATTTTTCCCAGCACTAATTTCTTTGATCTCCTCATTCATTTCAATTTGGTTGCTCTACTGTTTCCAAAAGATTTGCTCTGCTTCTATTCACAAACAAAAAGTCTTTGTTTAATTTATTAGCCATTTCCTAATTTTCGGTATAATTTCAGCTAACTGGGTCTGTAAGGAATCGGAAGATGCTTTTAGCAACCTGTTCCTTTTCACGTGGCTATAGAAGATCTTGCAGATCAGTTTCATATTGTACTTTCCTCTTCCTTCACACTACCTTGCTTTTCCATTACTTAACTCTGAAATCTTCCAATCCTCAGGATTACTCCCCTTGTTGCAACATTAAAAAACCCTTCCTTTATATCTATTTTAGCTCCTTTGGGAACACAATTTCTCCTGGATTTTTGTGTATTAAAGTGATATCTGCTTATTGTAAACAATGCATTATATCTTTAAATGTTAACTGCTGCATATTTACTGTCATGCATTTTAATGTAGTTGCCCAAACTATTATGGCCAAATCAGGACTCAAATCTAGTTTCCTTCATTTAGATTTAAGATCCTTATTTCAGATTTAACTCAATAATTTCTTTAAGAAACTCTAAGATAGGTACATGGAGCTTAGTAAAACAGAGGGCCATGCAGTGGGGAAGTTCTAGGCAGCTTCTAGAGTAGGTTACATGGTCGGTACAACATTGAGGGCTGAAGGGCCTGTAACGTGCTGTAGATTTTCTATGTTTCTATTTCCAATCTTTGTGCAATGTCCTATCATACAATGCCTGGTTCTTAAAGATCCTTTAACTTCCGGATTATTCATGAGATTGTTCTCTGCACTGGATCTAAGGTAGCTTGTTTCTCTAGTCATTGTTCAGCACGCTGGTTTGGCCCTCCACAATATGTCAACTCTTTCGGCCTGTTTACCTATATTGTGGCGGGGCGGAGATATGCCTTGACCAAAGGAGGTGTAACATGCTTGCAGATCACCCCTGGGTAAGGTGTAGCCCCCCAATCAGGGCCACGTGAAGCCCTGGGAGCAGGTGGTAGATGGTCGTATGAGCAGCTGGTGTATATCACAAGCTCCGGTTCTGTGACGACTGACACCAGCCCAACAATCTTTGAAAGGCCATGGTCACCCACATCATGCGACACAGCATGTAGTAATGAATATTCTATATTTAGATTAAATTCCCCTTAACTACTGTGTTGTCTCTAATTTCCTAGTTTATACACATGGCCTTGCTGTTTAGGATAAAACATGAATGAGAGCCTATTGGCTAGAACACTAATCTATCAGTCTTATTGAAACTGAGACGTACAAAAAAGCTGGATGAACTCAGCAGGTCGGGCAGCATCTGTTGAAAGAAGCAGTCAATTTTTCGGGTCAGGATTGAAACTGAGAAGTCCGATAGAGAACATCGAGCTCGGGGTCTGTATCACGTCTGCTACAGGGCAGAACCAGAGAAGGTGTGATGCACTAAAGTTAAAAATACAATAGCAGATGTTGGAAATTTAAAAGTAAAAATAAAACATAGAAAATGCTTAGAATGCTAAGCAGATCAGGTCACATCTGTAGAAAGAGAAACTGAGCTAATGTTTCAGGTCAAAGAGACTTTGCCAGGACTGGGAAGGAAGTTTGTTAAACTGAAGGGAGGTCGGTGGTTGGGGAGGTCTCTGACAGGTTACAACAAGCGTGACCATAGGGATAAAGCGTAAACAAGGTTATCTGATCAATGAGTGAACAAGAGAGTGAGAACATAGACAAAGAGCCTAAACAAAAGAATGGAGGAGTGATTGTCTGGCAGGTCTGTATCTGCTGTATGCCAACAAACTGTGATTTGTTAAGGTAACATTCATAAACAATCACTTATACATGTAAAAACACAAAATGCTGGCAGAACTCAGCAGGCCAGACAGCATCTATGGGAGGAGGTAGTGACGACGTTTCGGGCCGAAACCATGATGCTTCTCCATAGAACATACAAGCATACTAGAACTTTTATCTTAGATGTTCAAAATTATTGGACTTCTGATAAACAGGGAGAAGCTGTTTCCATTGGTTGGAGGGTCTTTATCAGAGGGCCCAGGTTTAAGACAATAGCTAAAGAAACAGGAGGCAGACGGTGAATCTTTTTAGAAAATAACTTGTTGAATTCACTCTCTCAAAGGATGGGGGTAGCAGATAATCAATATAAAATAACTGAGATTTTTAAAAATACAATTTTACAGGAAAATGGATGGAGTAGGTCAACTTGCATCACATTTTTCATTGAACTGGTCAATGAACAATGGGCATAATGATGTCGTGCTCGGTTGTTTTATTGTATAACACTGTTTACAAATGGTGACAAAACGAAGCTCTCCTTTACAGAGCTGCAACGACGTGCTGCAGGAAAGGTTTGCTGTGGAGATGAAATGCAGCACCGCAATTCGGCTGGCAGCACTGCAGATTCAGGAATGCATCCTCAGCTCCAAGCAGTCCCAGAAAATCTCCATCAAGTACATTGAGTAAGTTAGCAGGCCCCATTTCTTAGATATGCTTTAAACTTGCCCTCAGGCCGTGCTCAGATGATATTTTAGTAAATGTAAGTGTGCACCTACAGTTCTCAGTCTTTACAAGACTGTCATAGAATCAACAGTGGTGGATTTTCTTTTCATGTCTGTATCATTCCGTCTGGTGTCCCTTAACAATCTGTTGTTAGCTTCCTTAGAATTTCTTATCTGCATGCTCTCAGATTGTAATATCATCTGAAAGCATAGCTTCAAAGTAAATTTATTATCAAAGTACATACGAGGGGTGATTGATGTTTGTGGCCTAAGGTAGAAGGAGTCAATTTTAGAAAACCAAGCACATTTATTCTTCAACATAGTCCCCTCCTACATTTACACACTTAGTCCAGCAGTCGTGGAGCATACGGATCTTGGACCTCCAGAAAGTGTCCACAGCAGGGCTGATTGATAAGTTCGTGGCCTGAGGTAGAAGGAGATGAGTTATTAACTTCAAACTTTCTGCATAATCACTCAGAGTTGACCTGCATGTGCACGTAACGAGAGCTGTATAACTCATTTGTTTCACAGTTGTTTCAGAAACAACTTGCTGGTTATGATGTTAAAAGTCCATTCCGTCATTTTTTTCGAGCTCTGTTCCCAATGATCTCGGGTCTGGGCACACAGCCATAGATCGTCCGACTCCCCCAACGACACACGGATCTCCTGCCGTGACACCGACTTCAATCCGCCCATCTCTAGAGCCCCAAGATCCTAGGCCTCCAAAGGTGAGCCAAAGTCATAGGCTGAGCCCTTGGTGTGCCAAACAACGGCCGGTTGTGAAACCCCAAGAGCAGGTCCCATTCCTGCAAAGAAAACGTAGTCAGCATGTAACTCCAGGTCAGGGTCTTCAAAAGAACCCTGAAAGGGAGAAACAGAGATTTTAAAGATGGTAATAGAGCTGTTTCCGAAGATGCAAACAAAGGAGTCACCGTTAGGCGACATTAACCTTCTAAGCTCCACCCAGTGAAATTCTCTAGTGAACTAAATGCACCTTCCCAAAATCAAGATGCACAAGCTAGAAGAAGAAAAAGGAAGAATCAAGATGTCCAGAGCTGTCAGAACCACTTCCTAAAGTTTCAGAGTCAACTCCTAAACTACCACGGAGGAGGCCCCAGAACCTGAGGTTTTCACAGCCACATGTCCCACCTGCCAAGCAGAGTGACCCCCCCCTTGTTGGGAAAGATGTTATCCAACAAGAGTAGGAAAGCCTCAACAGCAATTAAATCTTTAGGCCTAAATGAGGCTATTTAAAATGTACTCTGCTGTGGATATCTGTATGTAGTGGTTGTATAATACAGTATACATGCATTCTCTATGGAGAAATGGTAAGGCACCGAGGAGTGCAGTAGAACAGAAGGATCTGGGAATAGAGATCCATAATTCACTGAAAATGGTAGCACAAGTTGTAATGAAACATGGTTGTAACGAAAGCTTTTGGAACATTGGCCTTCATAAATAAAAATATTGAGTACAGGGAATGGGATGTTATGTTAAAGTTGTATAAGATATTTGTGAGGCCTAATTTGGAGGATGTGTCCAGTTTTAGTCACCTACCTACAGGAATGGTGTCAATAAGATTTAAGGAGTTCAGAGAATATTTACAAGAATATTGCCAGGACTTGAGGAGCTGAGCTATGGGGAAAAGTTGCATAGGTTAGAACTTTATTCCCTAGAGCATAGAAGAACAAGTGGAGAATTGATAGAGGTCAAAATTATGAGGAGTGTCGATAGGCGTTTTCAACAGAGGCTGGGTGAGACTAGTACTAGAAATCATGGGTTAAGGATGAACGGTGAAATGTTTAAGAGGAATGTGAGGGGGAATTTCTTCACTCAGAGGGTGGTAAGAGTGTGGAATGAACTGTAGGTGGAAGTTTTGAATGTGGGTTCGATTTCCCAATTTAAAAGAAATTTGGATAGGTACATGGATGGGAGGGGTAGGAGTGCTATGGTCTGGGTTGATGTGTCTAGGCACATTAATAGTTTGGTACTGACTAGATGGGCCAAAGGGCCTGTTTCCATGCTGTAGGGTTCAATGACTCTATAACACCACACTCCATTCTCCAGTTACCAGCTTTGACTCTATGACTGGGGGAACAGGAGGGTGATGAGTTTGGAAAGACACTAAGTACTTCAATTTTCTTTGATTTGAGCAGAAGGAACCCACAGCAGTTCAAACTATCACCTACATCTCATGTGAAGCCCCCTTGTGTCTTGTAGCAGAGTCTGTAGATCTAATCAGTGACCTCAGGACTCTCAAGAACTCAAGTGGAAGCAAGAAATTATTACAGGACTCTTATCCTGAAGGCTGAACTATACATCAACTAACTCTAACTCAAATCTCAGCAGCTGGAGAAATTAAATCCAAGTAAAAATCTATTTTATTCTAATGTCCATATGCACTCTGGCCTTTATTAAGACTTCAGGCTAATCGATGTGGTTAACCCTTAACTAACCTGTGAAATGACTTACCAAGTCACTCATTTCAGGATGCATGGAGTCGGAGGAAGTGTATTGGCATGGATAGTGGATTGGTTAACCAACAGAAGGCAGAGATTTGGTATAAATGGGTGTTTCTCTGGTTGGCAGTCAGTGGTGAGTGGGGTGCCGCAGGGGTCAGTGCTGGGCCCGCAGCTGTTTACCATTTACACTGATGATTTGGAAGAGGGGACTGAGTGTAGTGTAGCAAAATTTGCTGATGACACTAAACTGAGTGGAAAAGCAAATTGTACAGAGAATGTGGAAAGTCTGCAGAGGGACATCAGTGAGTTTGCCAAGGTCTGGCAGATGGAATACAATGTTGGTAAATGCAAGATCATCCACTTTGGAAGGAATAATAGAAGAGCAGATTATTATTTAAGTGGTGAAAGATTGCAGCATGCTGTTGTGCAGAAGGACTTGGGAGTGCTTGTTCATGAATCGCAAAAATTTGGCTTGCAGGTAAGAAGGCAAATGAAATGTTGGGTACTGGTGTACCCTGAGTACATACAGGGTACCGGTGTGTACCCTGGGTACATACTGGGTACCGGTGTGTACCCTGGGTACATACTGGGTACCGGTGTACCCTGGGTACATACAGGGTACTGGTGTGTACCCTGGGTACATACTGGGTACCGGTGTGTACCCTGGGTACATACTGGGTACCGGTGTACCCTGGGTACATACTGGGTACCGGTGTGTACCCTGGGTACATACAGGGTACCGGTGTGTACCCTGAGTACATACTGGGTACCGGTGTACCCTGAGTACATACTGGGTACCGGTGTGTACCCTGAGTACATACTGGGTACCGGTGTACCCTGGGTACATACTGGGTACCGGTGTGTACCTGGGTACATACAGGGTACCGGTGTGTACCCTGGGTACATACTGGGTACCGGTGTGTACCCTGGGTACATACTGGGTACCGGTGTACCCTGAGTACATACAGGGTACCGGTGTGTACCCTGAGTACATACTGGGTACCGGTGTGTACCCTGGGTACATACAGGGTACCGGTGTGTACCCTGGGTACATACTGGGTACCGGTGTGTACCCTGGGTACATACAGGGTACCGGTGTGTACGCTGGGTACATACAGGGTACCGGTGTGTACCCTGGGTACATACAGGGTACCGGTGTGTACCCTGGGTACATACAGGGTACCGGTGTACCCTGGGTACATACAGGGTACCGGTGTGTACCCTGGGTACATACTGGGTACCGGTGTGTACCCTGGGTACATACAGGGTACCGGTGTGTACCCTGGGTACATACTGGGTACCGGTGTGTACCCTGGGTACATACAGGGTACCGGTGTGTACCCTGAGAACATACTGGGTACCGGTGTGTACCCTGGGTACATACTGGGTACCGGTGTGTACCCTGGGTACATACAGGGTACCGGTGTGTACCCTGGGTACATACTGGGTACCGGTGTGTACCCTGGGTACATACTGGGTACCGGTGTACCCTGGGTACATACAGGGTACCGGTGTGTACCCTGGGTACATACAGGGTACCGGTGTGTACCCTGAGTACATACTGGGTACCGGTGTGTACCCTGAGTACATACAGGGTACCGGTGTGTACGCTGGGTACATACTGGGTACCGGTGTGTACCCTGAGTACATACTGGGTACCGGTGTACCCTGGGTACATACTGGGTACCGGTGTGTACCCTGGGTACATACTGGGTACCGGTGTGTACCCTGAGTACATACAGGGTACCGGTGTACCCTGAGTACATACTGGGTACCGGTGTGTACCCTGGGTACATACTGGGTACCGGTGTACCCTGGGTACATACTGGGTACCGGTGTGTACCCTGGGTACATACAGGGTACCGGTGTACCCTGAGAACATACAGGGTACCGGTGTGTACCCTGGGTACATACTGGGTACCGGTGTGTACCCTGGGTACATACAGGGTACCGGTGTGTACCCTGGGTACATACTGGGTACCGGTGTGTACCCTGGGTACATACTGGGTACCGGTGTGTACCCTGGGTACATACAGGGTACCGGTGTACCCTGGGTACATACTGGGTACCGGTGTGTACCCTGAGTACATACAGGGTACCGGTGTGTACCCTGGGTACATACAGGGTACCGGTGTACCCTGGGTACATACTGGGTACCGGTGTGTACCCTGGGTACATACAGGGTACCGGTGTGTACCCTGGGTACATACAGGGTACCGGTGTGTACCCTGGGTACATACTGGGTACCGGTGTGTACCCTGGGTACATACAGGGTACCGGTGTGTACCCTGGGTACATACTGGGTACCGGTGTGTACCCTGGGTACATACAGGGTACCGGTGTACCCTGAGTACATACTGGGTACCGGTGTGTACCCTGGGTACATACTGGGTACCGGTGTGTACCCTGGGTACATACAGGGTACCGGTGTGTACCCTGGGTACATACTGGGTACCGGTGTGTACCCTGGGTACATACAGGGTACCGGTGTGTACCCTGGGTACATACTGGGTACCGGTGTACCCTGGGTACATACTGGGTACCGGTGTGTACCCTGGGTACATACAGGGTACCGGTGTGTACCCTGGGTACATACTGGGTACCGGTGTGTACCCTGGGCACATACTGGGTACCGGTGTGTACCCTGGGCACATACTGGGTTCCGGTGTGTACCCTGGGTACATACAGGGTACCGGTGTGTACCCTGGGTACATACAGGGTACCGGTGTGTACCCTGGGTACATACTGGGTACCGGTGTGTACCCTGGGTACATACTGGGTACCGGTGTGTACCCTGGGTACATACTGGGTACCGGTGTGTACCCTGGGTACATACAGGGTACCGGTGTGTACCCTGGGTACATACTGGGTACCGGTGTACCCTGAGTACATACAGGGTACCGGTGTGTACCCTGGGTACATACAGGGTACCGGTGTGTACCCTGGGTACATACTGGGTACCGGTGTGTACCCTGGGTACATACAGGGTACCGGTGTGTACCCTGGGTACATACTGGGTACCGGTGTGTACGCTGGGTACATACAGGGTACCGGTGTGTACCCTGGGTACATACTGGGTACCGGTGTACCCTGGGTACATACAGGGTACCGGTGTGTACGCTGGGTACATACTGGGTACCGGTGTGTACCCTGGGTACATACAGGGTACCGGTGTGTACCCTGGGTACATACTGGGTACCGGTGTGTACCCTGGGTACATACAGGGTACCGGTGTGTACGCTGGGTACATACTGGGTACCGGTGTGTACCCTGGGTACATACAGGGTACCGGTGTACCCTGAGTACATACTGGGTACCGGTGTGTACCCTGGGTACATACTGGGTACCGGTGTGTACCCTGGGTACATACAGGGTACCGGTGTACCCTGAGTACATACTGGGTACCGGTGTGTACCCTGGGTACATACTGGGTACCGGTGTGTACCCTGGGTACATACAGGGTACCGGTGTGTACGCTGGGTACATACTGGGTACCGGTGTGTACCCTGAGTACATACAGGGTACCGGTGTACCCTGAGTACATACTGGGTACCGGTGTGTACCCTGGGTACATACAGGGTACCGGTGTGTACCCTGGGTACATACTGGGTACCGGTGTGTACGCTGGGTACATACAGGGTACCGGTGTGTACCCTGGGTACATACTGGGTACCGGTGTACCCTGGGTACATACAGGGTACCGGTGTGTACGCTGGGTACATACTGGGTACCGGTGTGTACCCTGGGTACATACAGGGTACCGGTGTGTACCCTGGGTACATACTGGGTACCGGTGTGTACCCTGGGTACATACAGGGTACCGGTGTGTACGCTGGGTACATACTGGGTACCGGTGTGTACCCTGGGTACATACAGGGTACCGGTGTACCCTGAGTACATACTGGGTACCGGTGTGTACCCTGGGTACATACTGGGTACCGGTGTGTACCCTGGGTACATACAGGGTACCGGTGTACCCTGAGTACATACTGGGTACCGGTGTGTACCCTGGGTACATACTGGGTACCGGTGTGTACCCTGGGTACATACAGGGTACCGGTGTGTACGCTGGGTACATACTGGGTACCGGTGTGTACCCTGAGTACATACAGGGTACCGGTGTACCCTGAGTACATACTGGGTACCGGTGTGTACCCTGGGTACATACTGGGTACCGGTGTGTACCCTGGGTACATACAGGGTACCGGTGTGTACCCTGGGTACATACTGGGTACCGGTGTGTACCCTGGGTACATACAGGGTACCGGTGTGTACCCTGGGTACATACTGGGTACTGGTATACAGGCCGCACCTGGAGTACTGTGTGCAGTTCTGGTCTCCATACTTGAGGAAGGATATACTGGCTTTGGAGGCAGTGCAAAGGAGGTTCACCAGGTTGATTCCAGGGATGAAGGGGTTAACCTATGAGGAGAGATTGAGTTGCCTAGGACTATACTCTCTGGAGTTCAGAAGAATGAGAGGGGATCTTATAGAAACACAAAATTTTGAAAGGGATAGATAAGATAGAAGTAGGAAAGTTGTTTCCATTGGTAGGTAAGACTAGAACTAGGGGACATTGCCTCAAGATTCAGGGGAGAAGATATGCGATGGAGATGAGGAGAAACTGTTTTTCCCAGAGAGTGGTGAACCTGTGGAATTCTCTGCCCAGGGAAGCAGTCGAGGCTTCCTCACCAAATATATTTAAGGAACAGTTAGATAGGTTTTTACATAGTAAGGGAATTAAGGGTTATGGGGAAAAGGCAGGTAGATGGAGCTGAGTTTATGGACAGATCAGCCATGATCTTATTAAATGGTGGGGCAGGCTCGATGGGCCGGATGGTCTACTCCTGCTCCTATTTCTTATGTTCTTATGTACAGGAGCTTCAGGACTCACACCACCAGGTTCAGGAACAATCCTTACCCCTCAATCATCAGGCTCTTGAACCAAGGAAGATAACTTCACTCAACTTCACTTGCCCCATCACTGAAATTTTCCCACAACTTATGGACTCAATTTGAAGTACTCCTTGTTCCATGTTCTCGATATTTATTGCTTATTTATTTATTATTGTTATTTCTTTCTTTTTGTATTTGCACAGTTTGCTGTCTTTTGCACACTGGTTGAACGCCCATGTTGGTGCGGTCTTTCATTGATTCCATTATGGTTATTATTCTATTATGGATTTATTGAGCATGCCCACAAGAAAATTAATCTCAGGGTTGTATATGGTGACATATATGAGGGGTGATTGATGAGTTTGTGGCCTAAGGTAGAAGGAGTCAATTTTAGAAAACCTAGCACATTTATTTTTCAACATAGTCCCTTCCTACATTTACACACTTAGTCCAGTGGTCGTGGAGCATATGGATCTTGGACCTCCAGAAAGTGTCCACAGATGGGTGATTGATAAGTTCAACACAGTTCTCGCTGTGAAACGGAGACATTTCTTTCTCCCTTATCAGGGAGAGAGAGAGAGCCTGTGGTATGTTGAATACCGGGTGAAACACAAAGTCTTTGAAGCAACTGCAAGTCTGTGTCTTTGCTGTTGCTTTGCTCATGTTTGAGTGCTCGGTGGGTGGGTGCTGATGTTTTTTTGCCGGTGGGGGGAGGCGGAATTGTTGCTCGCTGCTGCTTACACGCGGGAGGGAGGGAGCTGGGGGGGGGACTTTGGGTTCTAACATTCAACTGTTGTTCATTCTTTGGGGCACTCCTCTGTTTTTGTGGATGGTTGTGAAGAAAAAGCATTTCAGGATGTATATTGTATACATTTGTCTGACATTAAATGTAGCTCTGAAACCTTTGAATTTTCTTATTATTCCTTCCACTGCTCCCTTTATGATCTGATCTCTCCTCTTGGTTTCCTTGTCCACATCGTCATCTGATGAATCCTGTTTCTCTATCTCCATTAACTCCTTTCTTTTTGGCCTTCCGTTCATCCAGCTGGGCTTTGGTCTTTGCATCCACTTTTACACGCAGCTTTTTGTCTCTCACTTGAAGTACATGCAACAACCTTAATGCACACAGAGTAGATTCTGGTTCCTTACACTCACAAAAGCCAAATGTCTACAACTTTCTTGAAGCTTTTTGAATTATCTTACAGCTTAAAACCAAGCCACATTTCACAAATAACTGCCTGATTAACATATCAGAAGCTTTCTCAGATTTGTTGCTGACTAAAGCTGTTATAGCCGGGCCACAGCTCTCATCATCTTGGGGCTTTCTCTGGGTAGCATGGTCCTTCATGGTCCAATATGCCTTCCGACCAGAGGCACAGAGGCTGATTCCAACACCTTTTGCTCTCTGTTGGGGAACAGTTCAGCATGGAGACAGTTGTGGCATCATCCATTCTTATTTCGCTTTCAGTAGCTTCATTGCCGGGGTTGTGCCATGCAAATGGCGGAAAGTTCGCCAATCAAGTTGTAGTTGTCTAAGCCAATCATGTCTCCACAATGCTGGTCCTCCAGGCACAATGTGGCTTGTTAGTTGTTGTATTTCACTGTTACGAGTATCATCCCCACAGGAGGCATCTTTTCTCTGGTATATTGGATATCTGCTGGCTTCACTTTGGTATCTTTGAAATGCTGTTCAAACTCATTGTGTGGAATGACTGAAACGGCTAAACCAGTGTCTAATTCCATTGGAATTAAGTTGTTGGTCACCTCTGGCATGAACCATATTGCTCCTCTATTGTTAGTTTTCACATTGTAAATCTCAAGGTGAGCCAGCCCTGTGTCAGTCTCATCATTATCAGATTTTTCGTCACCAGCATGCAGATTAGAGCTCTTTTTGAATCTGTAACATGACATTTTATCTTTTTCTCTTCCCTATACAGTCCATTTATTTTGGTCTGCCCAATATGCTCTTTGCATTTGTCCTACATTGTTGCATTTTCTGCAAGCTTTGCCTTCAAATCTGCATTTTTTTGATATATGTGAGCCCCTGCTACAACGGTAACACGATTTGTTTGGCCAGACTGGTGATCTATTTAGATGCTACGATATTATTTATGTTCACTTTCATCCCTGCCTGCACTTAATTGCATCTCTGTATGTGGTTTCCATTGAAACAGTGATTTCTACTGCTCTTTTGAATGTAAGTTGTGCTTCAGGTAGGAGCCATTTTTGAATGCTTTCTGTTATGATTCCACAAACTAAATCATCATTAAGCCCACCGCTGAACTGACAACGTTCAGACTATCTCTTCAGCCATGTACACTAAAATGGACTCCGTTATGAAACCTAAAGAATTCTGCCATCAACAATGGCTTTGGTTCTAAATGCTTCTGCATTACTTTTGCAATATCAGCAAAGGTTATTTCAGATGGTTTGGTCAAACTTGAAGCAAACTGCATGCCTTTAAACCCAATGCACTCAGCAAAATTGGTACTTCTTTCCTATTGGCTATTACATTTGCTTCAAATTATTGCTGAATTAGCTCAGTATACATATTCCAATTATCTTTTGTGTAATCAATTATGGCAATTTTTTGATAGAGCCAGCCATTTCTGCTTTTTATTATGATTATTATTACCCAGTACTTGCACTTGATGAACTCGTCAATTCTTCTGTGGTCTGAGTTTATTTTTTAAACTTGATTGTGTCTTCCTTTCTGAAGAACATGTGCCTTGCTTCTTTATTTTTAAATTCGACCACCTTTCCACGTACTGCGATGTGATTTTTTACTCACTGTTGCTCTTGCTGTGTTTTTTTTATTACTGTGCTTCAACAGGTCGATAGCCGACTCAGATTCATTTTCAAAATACTTTGTCATCAATGTTATGTTTTGTAACTTTGAAATATTAAACTAATTCAAAGGAAGACACAAGTGTCCAAAGTGTGAGTCTAACTTCGGGTTTGCTTTAAGTGATGCGTGTACCTATCACGTGGTGGTGTGATGACGTGCATTTCACAATGTATTTATACACATAACCCATAATGAATCATTTAAATGAACAAGAATGCTTAATCAAACTATATATACAAAGAAGACTTAGCAGCAGCATATTTTCTTAGAAGTTTGCACAGCTTTGGCATGTCATCTAAAACTTGGACAAACTTCTATCGTGCACAGTACCCTGACTGGTTTCACCATGGCCTGTTGTAGAAATAGCAATGTTCAGAATGGTAAAGTCTACAAGCCCTGTCAGGCACAGGAAAAGCTCCCGCTCCTATTGAGCTCATCTAAAAGGAGAGCTGCCACAGAAAGGCAGCATCCATCATCAGGGAACCCCTCCATCCAGGCCATGCTTTCTTCTCGCTACTGCCATTGGGAGGGTAGTACAAGAGTCTTAAGTCCCACGCTACCAGGTTGAGGAATAGTTATTATCTTTCGTCCATCAGGCTCCTGAACCAGCTTGCATAACTTCATTTACCTCTACACTGAACTGATTCCACAACCTATGGATGCACTTTCAACAAATCTACAACTCCTGTTCTCAGTACTGTGTGTTTATTTATTTGTTTATTGTATTTGCACAGTTTGTCTTCTTTTACACATTGATTGTTTTCAGTCTGTGTGTAAATATTTAATTGATTCTGTTGTATTTTTTGTTTACTGTGAATGCCTGCAAGAAACTGAATCTCAGGCTTGTATAAGGTGACATACACGTACTTTGATAATAAATTGATTTTGCACTTTGGTTCTGAGTCATGCTTCGTTAAGCAGGTGGGCTGCACTGAGGGGCAGGGTGTGGGGCCCAAGCCATATTTGGAACAGTAGCTTTTTTCACATCGGTGGGGGGGGGGGGGGGGGGTTAGCTGGATCATGGAATGAACAATTTTTAGTCCAGTTTAATTTATTCTCAGCAATCTGAAAATGGATTTCAAAAGGGACATTCATTAAAAGGATGGGCTGTTAATATAACTCACCAGATTTTTACGTCGGCTTTCTGTTCCGATTGTATGTTGCAGTACAGCGGCACTTTAGATTGCCAAATGGTTCTGGTGGTCATGTTTCTCTCCACACTGTCCCACTGAGAAAACCCCCATCGATGATTGACAATGAGATATTTATAGCACCCTTTCTAAAACATTAAGTAATATTATTGCTTTTTCAGGAAGGATTGGGGAATTGAGAGTTTTGTCTCACCGACTATACTTCACAACATGAAGGAAAAGGATGTTCGAAAGGCAATCAATTATCACTTGAAGAACAACCAAAGCTCGATTCCACCAGGACAAAAGGTAATTCCGTATAAGTCTGAGGTAGAAATCAGCCAGGCTCTTGCTTCTGTCAGAAGGATAAGATCCCACCTGAAAGATCTGAGCTAAATCCAGGCTGACATTCCAATGCAGAACTGAAAAAAATTGCAAACTCAAATACAAACAAGCTGTGCAGTGGGAATATATTTGTAAATAGCTCATGATCAGAGGACAATATATATTATATCCGCTATGTGCAGAGTAGGTCCCTTGTTGCTAGATTTAGAATAAATACTCTTGTTCAAAGCTCCTCGGTCAGCAATTACTTCAATAGAGTAGCAGATCAGAATCCCACTGGTTTCCGAGAGGCCATTATCAAAAACAGATCTTACCTACCCTCTTGAGTGAACACAAGGTCCCATAACACGATTTTGGCTGGAACACACTGCCAGGGTTGAAGGTAGAGGTTGATCGATTAAGGACCTTTAAGACTCTCTTGGACAGGCACATGGATGAAACAAAAATGGAGACTTTGGGCTGTGTAGGAGGGAAGGGTTAGATTGATCATGGAGTAGGTTTATACCCGTAGATCAATATATCGTGGGCTGAAGGGCCTGTACTGTTCTACGTTGTATTTTGCACCTTATCACAGGCATTCTCCTTGGTCTCCTGGCTAATAAATATCACACAATTAACTTAATTAAAACAATTTATTTTTATGCTTTGTCTAATGGAAGAAAGCCAAGTCTTCCCCATTAAGTTTCTACCTTGCCTACTAAGGGCTTTTAAAGCTTTACTTAGCACCTGGTTTGTCAATAATAAACAGTTTTAGAGTCTGCCCTTTATTTTGGGTCCTTGGATGGAATTTGTAGTTTGTTTAATACATTGCAGGAGTTGCTGTATTTCAAGTTAAGAGTGTCATGGAAAACTCTCCATTTGCTGAGTAGCTGCAATAATACTCAAGAAACTTACCACCACCCACAACCAGTCCCATCCATTGCCTGCTGTGGTAAACTACATATACCTGTCTGGACACGCCCCCCCTCTGCTGACTGCTCCTGTGGCTCCTCCCACAGACCCCTGTATAAAGGCGGATGGGCCACTGCTCCTCCCTCAGTCTTCAACATGGTCGTGCTCCCCTTTTCGCTGTTCACCTCCCGTCTCCGAGAGTTATTGATGGTGCATCACCTGCGAAGTCTGAGCCCTCCATTGCCAGTGCAATCTGATTGGTGTGTATGCTGACCCCAGAGTTCACTACAGGAGCACGTTTCAGCTTTTCAAACAGCATCTCCTGTTTCTGTGACCACTGCAGCTGGAAGTAATAAAGGGGGAAAGGAAATGGGATCATTGTTACTTTCGTGTCCCTCACCAACCTCACAACATCGTAACCAAGAATTAAATTGTGTTTGCCATCATTGTCACTGAGTCCAGCGACTGGAATTCTCAACCTAACAGTATAAGGGAAGTTTGTCAATACCAGGACTGCACTATTTCAATAAAGAGGCTTTTGAAACCGGACAACAAAGGCTGGCCTTGTCCACTTTGCCTATATCATGAAAATGGAAGTAAGCTGCACACAGATAGCACTTGGGCAATGTGACAAAACATTATAGAAATCCAAGTGAAGTAAAACTGTGTTCTGTCATGTCAGTAATAAACCTTTAAAGATTATCTAAGATGGTTTAATTGGCAAGCCTGTTCATAGGGCAAAGGGCAAAGTATTTGTCCAGTGAACCATCTCTGCAAATTGCAGACAGGCAGTGGCACCACACTGGATTGTGCAAGAACTTGCCCCACCTCCTTTCACAGAGTTGAACCTGATAAGCACAAGGTTCTATTTCTCAGAATGCTGCTAAAGTTTTGTTCAATTCTGAGGAGTATCTCAGATTGGTTGTCCCCTCTTCTATTCCCTCATAGCTGTGCACTTACTTCTGAAGGCCGGTTCCAATATATAACAAAAAGCAAGGAAGCAGGCTGCAGTTGCTGCCAGGTTAAGCTCGGGACAGACCAGGACAATTACTGGTTTGAACAAACAGGAAAACTGCTTACTTATCTTGATGTGTGATCTTCAGCAGAAGCCAGGTACAGAGACAGGACTGGTTGAGTTTTAGTTTAGTCCGGGCCAGGAATAATTATTGCAAGTGAACAGAATATGGGTTACATGCAGAGCAGAGCACAATTATTAAATACAGTTTGTATATTCCCCCATATTTTGAAGTTATTGAGAGAGAGTACAACATTAGTGGAACAATGGCCAGAGAGTACATCTGTCTCTATCTTGGATCAGTGAGGAATAGTTTACAATGCCTCAGTGAAATATTCCTTCGTTGCTTTTTCAAGTAGCTTCATTAAAGTTGGATCTATGTTGCTGTACTGTCTCAAATGACCCAACACTAGGATATTCATGGAAATTGCTCGGAATTTTCTCCTCTCACCTTTTGTCCCTCCCACTCCCTCCGTTAAGCATACAGAATGGGAGTGTGAGGCAGCCACTCAGCACTCTAACTCTGCTCCACCCGTCAAAAGATTATGGCTGGTATTTTCTGGTTCTATCCTTGAATATATCAAAAAATCTACTGATCCCTGTTTTGAATGCAATTGATTACTAACCCTCCACAATACCAAGATTTGCCATCCTTTGAGTGCAGTTTACCCAATTTCAGTCCAAAATGGCCTGACCCTCATTTGAGAGTATGCCACTATGTTCTAGATTCACCAGCCAGTGACAAAATGCTTCCTACATCAATCTCAGAATGAACTCTTCTCTTCCCCTGCCCTACCCTCACAACTTGCCCTTTACCTCCCTCATGCTCCCCACTTCCTTCCTAAACTCCGTGGCCTACTCTCCCGTACAATTAGATTCCCTCTTCAGATCTTTGCCCCTTGCACATACAACTTCCTTGTTTCTTAAATCATTCCCTTTCACCTCCCCTCCTCCACCCACCTAGCTTCCCCCTCTCACCTGGACTCACCCACTTCAGAATCAGAACCAGCTTTAGTATCATCGGTATATGTCGTGAAATTTATTGTAATGCGGCGGCAGTACATTGCAATACATAAACTGTGAATTACAGTAAGTACATATATTAAATAGTTAAATTAATTAAGTAGTGCAAAAAAAAGTGGTGAAGCAGTGTTTATGGTTAAATGTCCATTTAGAAATCAGATGGCCAAGGGGAAGAAGCTGTTCCTAAAATGTTGAGTGTGTGCCTTTAGGCTCCTGTACCTCCTCTCTGATGGTAGCACTGAGAAGAGGGCAGAACCCCCATCACCCAGGCCATGTCCTTTTCTCATTTATGCCTCTTTATTCCGGCATCTGCCCTCTTTATTTCTAGTCTCGATGAAGGATCTCAAGCTGAAACGTCGACTGTCCATTTTCCATCATAGATGCTGCCTGACCTGCTGAGTTCCTCCAGCATTTTATGTCTGAATTTTGTTTATTTGAATGAGGTCACCTCTCACTCTCTTAGACAACAGAAACTTTCTCAATCTCTCCTCATACAATGGTCTCACTAACTCAGGAACCAGTCTTGTGAACACTTGCTGTGCGCCCTCTGTAACTGTATATCTTTTCGCGGGTAAGGACACCAAAACTGTACACAACAGACCAGGTTTGTCTCACCAAGATTCTATATAAATGGATTAGGATGCCCAGCCGGGCTGAAGTTTTCCAATGTTGCACTGAAGTCCAAAACAGATTTAATGATGAATGGAGCTTGAGCCCACAATCTTAAAGCAAAATTCTTATTAGTGCACTGCAATGGCGGAAATGACTCATAGCAAATAGTGTACTGTCCAGTAAAGACTTTTTAGCCAGAAAACAGAACTATCAGCCATCTCTCCCGACAGAAAATAGCACAATTTTTGCAGAAAGATGAGGTGAGTAAAGAAAGTCTGTATATAGTAAATTAAGATGTATCTCAGTTGCCTATAGCAACATGGTCCTCGAGTTTGATTGACAAGATGAAATGTATGGGAATGTGGTTTGTATGCCTCTATGGTAGAGCTGCTGAGTAATGTCTTAAGTAAATTTTAGGAGACATCAGAATCTTCAGAACATGTGCTAGCTTCTTATTAATTTTAACAACTAACAGCTATTTGTATTTATGTCACATATATGGTTAAGATTACATTCACATTATACTAATTACTTTATTAGAACTGGATATTAGTGACAAAGATCAGCATTCACCTGTGATTGTGAATAATTCCTCTCGGGCTTCCAGCTGGGTACAGGTATCGATTAGAACCGACGTTTCAAAGACAAGCTGTGCCATCTTCATCAGCCATTGTTCCCGATGAAGATGGCAGAGTTTGTCATCAACACGTTGGTTATAATCAATACCTGTACCCAGCTGAAAGCCGGGGAAGAGTTTATTCATCATGTATGCCAGGAAAGCATTAGATCCTTTTCCATCTGTAATTGCCTTGGTGAGGAGGTGGTGAGTTATCTTCTAGAACTGTTGCATTCCTTGTGGCGACGATACTCCTACAGTGCTGTTGAGTAACGATTTGCAGGTTTTAGACCCAGGAATGGTAAAGGATTGGGTTATTTCCAGATCAGAACTGTGTGTGCTTTGGAGGCGAACTTGCATGTTCCCATACACCTGCTGCCCTTCTGCTTCTTGGTGATGGAAGATATGGGTTGGGAGGCGCTCTCTGAATATCCGATGCAAGTAACCACAATGCGTAGATGAAGCACATTGCAGCCACGGTGAGCTTGTGGAAAAGAGGATGAACAGTCAAGGTGGTTGATGGGGTATCAGTTTAGTGGGCTGCTTTGTCCTTAATGATATTGAGCTTCTGGAGAGTTGTTCGAGCTGCAGTCGTCCAGGCAACGCAGAAAACATCACATCAGAATCCTGCCTTTGACTTGTGCCCTGCAGGTGAGGATTTGCAAGTCATTTAGTTTTTGACCTGCTCTTGTTGCCACAGTAGTTATGTGATTGGTCTAATGGTGTTTCTGATCAACAGTGAGCCCAGAGGATGCTGGATGCTGACTGTGAGGAAATCTGTGATGATAATGCCACTGGATCTCAAGGGCAGGCAGTAAGACTTTCCTTTAGTCATTGCCTGCCATTTTGATGCCATAAATGTTACTTGCCCAGGCCTGAATGTTGTCCAGGTCTTGCTGCACACTGCCATGGACTGATTCATTTTCTGAGTAGCAGCAAATTGAACTTCAACTTGGACAAATGCACATTTAGTTTGTTCAAATTTCACATAATGGTGATGCATTAGTTTGAGACTGTTCTGAACTGTGAATATTGCTTTCCTCAGCAGTAACAGCAATGAGAAGATTATCTTGCTTATATAAGCAATGATAAATGCCTTGCAATATCTCATACACTGCCAATTGGATCATTTTTGATGACATCTTATTCCATTAGGTAATTTGTATTAGAGAACAGATCCTTAAGTGTATTTATAGTGAAATAATGTTCACTTGTTTGGTCCATCTTTCACAGTGCGTGTGCAACTTTGTGAAGGACTTGGGCCCTGCCAAGTCTACATTAAACTCTTGAACTATTCGAGTTCACACTGGCTGCGTGGTTGAGGGTCACTTGGATTGCTCATTCACTTTGAGTTATTTCCACGCTGAGTTCTTCTCACTTGCCTCCATCCATTATGACTAGGGTGTCCAGTTCTTCTTCCACAGAATGGTGTTAATGATTTAAAGGATTGACATCAGGTGTATGTATAGGAAAGCCTTGTACAAAGGCATCTTTGAACTTGTGCCTGGAAGGTCATGGGAGGAGCAAAACTACCTATTTCACCACTGGATTATATGTGGCAGGAATGGCCAGCTCTGGCAGAGACATAGAAAGCAAGTTAGCTGAACTCATATGTATTCAGAGATGGGATCTTCCACCTACTTTTTCCTGATCAGAGGATGCTTGCCTAACTGTTTCAGTCAGTTCAAAAGATTTCTGTTGCCAAGTCGTGAAACTGCAGAAGTGAAGTGTGATATGCAAATTAACAAGCTATATGCAAATGTTGACTACAATTTAAAACAACTGGAGAGAAGCTGTGAATCATGCTTTATGTACTCAGGGAGAGTTGCTGCCGTGTGCCACTAATCAATTTATGAAAGTGATTTGATGAACATACACTGTAGTGCTATACTGATGGATATTCATCTTCTGTGGGAAACAATTGTTGGATACCATGTACTATTCTTCACTGAGGTCACTCATTGGAAAATGGCAGCTATGCGTCCTGTGATTTTCTATCTAATGTGGTCTATTTTTTTGCTGAATGCACACACATTCTACAAGCATGTTTTCATTAAAATGTATTTGCTAAGAGAAATGTATAAAGTACATTAAACTTTATTTCCCTCTCTGAAGCATTTGATATCACCAACTCAGCTCCGACTGAACTATCTGAACATACTGAGTAACCTTCGAACTTATGGAGGGAAAACCTTTCATGCAACACTGATGGTAGGTACAAAATAAGGCTCAAAAGATTCTTTTCAATCTTGTTCAGATCTATTTTTCTAACTAATATGGCTTCTTCAGTTGCAGGACAGAGAATCATTTATTACATTGCTGGTAGGAGCCAAGTATGGTATCAGCCAGATAATTAACAGCAAGCTCAACATTCTGAACCAGTTAACAAACTTCAACAATATCAGGAAGCTGGAGCTGACCTTTGAATGTGACAAGATCAGCATGGTGAACATCTACCTAGAGGATATGAAGGTAAAGAATATTTCCTTGCCTGAATTTGGACAACAAACGCCATTCAATATAGCTGTCAGGCCTGGTTCCCATTAAATCTTGCACAATATTCTCTAATCTTCAGTTCTTCACACGTTCCCTTGTTGCACAGACCTTCCGAGCACATCATTACCCTTCAGTTACATGTATGCATTGGCCATCATGTCATAGTCAATTCGTCCCCAGAAAGGAGCTAGAATAGAATAAACAATAGACGATTTATATTCTGATGAGGAAAAGAAGGTCTTTGAAACAACTGAAGATAAAGATATCCTTTAACCCAACTTAAACCCATTCCTCCTCGAAAATCTTCAGACGCTCACTCAGTACTTTACTTGCTAGTTGTTGAATCCAATCCACTCGGATCAAATTCAAAGTATTAGCTCCCTTCCAGTTGATCACAGTCACCATTGCTTCTTTCTCGTTCTATCTCGGAGCTGCCCTAAACCAGACATCAGCTCACGTGGCTATGCTGTTTGGCAGATGCTTCCTCCCTCTGTGACTAGAAACAACCTGAGGCAGAAATCACACACCTGACGAATTCCGCCTACGCTGCCCTAACGCTTGTTACTTTCCAGTCGTTGTGAGAATAGTTTGATCTATGAGCTTGTAAAGGTTCAGTGGGCCCTGGTACAGCTGCTTGGCCCGATATGAGAATGCAAGAATTCATATGTGAGTCAGCTTTGGGGATGAACTCAGTTGCATTTAATGTTGAGAACCATGAAGCCATGATTGAGGCCCAGCTAACGGCAGAAGGGGAGCATCATTTAAAAAACTAGCTGTTGAACCAACCCCTCGGACACCACCTGCTCACCCATGGAATAGTCTACACTTCCTATATTGGTCTCATTAATTCCTCAGAATCCTGAATCAAGCAGAAGTAGGCCACTCTTTATCCTAAGGACTTCATAAGAAGAAGGGTGTCGATGATGACAGCCTAGAAATTCTAATTCAGATAGCGATGTGGCAGTGCTTCACATCAGCTTTACACACAGAATGCCAGACTCTCCAATACTGAGCATGACTTTTCAAGGCTGCATAAGCATCAGCATTAACTCCCTCTATGGATGGAGCTCTTAAGATGGCAGTTCTGAATGGGTATCACCACTTTAAACAAAGGAATGCTTAACTTCAGATTTTGACTGGAGAGAAAATTTGGAAAGGGGAGTGGGCACCTTGCCTCTGCATTATGGCATCCCAGGATGGCACGTGGTCTACTGATCGCTGATTTCATGGGGAGCTCCCCAGTAGCAGCTCAGATAAGCGTGGTCATTTATCTTGAACTTGAGCCACTCTGCTCTCCCGGTCAAGGCTCGTGCTTTAATGTTGCAGCAGTGACATCAGGGCTGTTGTGTTCATTGACTGGAATTTTTGCTGCACATCCGGCAGTCTTTGTGCATAAACACAATATTTCACATTTCATGCATGGAGGTGCTGAACCCATTTCAGTTTCCAATTTATTTGCATTAAAAAAGCACAGAGCAGTTGAATTTATAGATCACAGTCACTAAAGCTTTCTCTGTAGAGCCAAGTAAACAGCAGGGCTCACAGATTACAGCATATATATTTTAGAAATATTCTGATAATTTCTTCACAAAGGAAAACACAAAATATTTCTGAAATAAACAATATTAGTTATGCATATTTCACACCACCCCAAGACATTTCAAAATGAATGAAATGCTTTTGAAGTATGGCTGCGAGCATAATATTAAAAACGGCAGCAATGAATTTGTGCACAGCAGGAGTATGCAAACTGGAAAGGAACTTCTGACTAACAGGCAAGATGCTGACACATAAAAACTTCAAACAATTCCATAAGACCATAACACATAGGAATAGAACTAGGCCATTTGGTGCATAAACTCTGCTCCGCCATTCAATCATCGCTGATCTTGTTTCTCCCCTCCACAGCCCCACTCCCCGGCCTTCTCCCAGTAACCTTTGATGCCGTGGCCAATCAACAACCTATCAAGCTCTGCTTTAAATCCGCCCAACGATCTGGCCTCCACAGCTGCCTGTGATAACAACTTCCACAAATTCACCACCCTCTGGCTAGAGAAATTTCTCCACATCTCTGTTTTGAAAGGGCGCCCCTTTATCCTAAGACTATGCCCTCTTGTCTAGACCGCCCACCTTTGAAACATCTTTTCCACATCACCCTGTCTAGGACTTTCAACATTCGAAAGGTTTCAATGAGAACCCCCCCACCATCATCCTAATTTCCAGTGAGTACAGACCCAGAGCCATCAAACATTCTTCATATAATAACCCTTTCATTCCCAGAATCATCCTTCAGAACCTCCTCTGAAGCCTCTCCAATGCCAGCACATCTTTACTTCACCGAGGAGCCCAAAACTGTTAATAATACTCAAAGTGAGCCCTCACCAGTGTCTTATAAAGCTTCAGCATCACGTCCCTGCTTTTATATTCTAGTCCTCTTGAAATGAATGCTACCATTGCATTTGCCTTCCTCACCACCAATTCAACCTGCAAGTTAACCTTTACAGTGTTCTGCGCAAGGTCTCCCAAGTCTCTCTTGCATTTCAGATTTTTGGATTTTCTCCCTGTTTAGAAAATAGTCTGCACATTTATTTCTACTACCAAAGTGCATGACCATGCATTTTCCAACACTGTATTCCATTTGCCACTTCCTTGCCCATTCTAATCCGTCTAAATCCTTCTGCAACCTTCCTGTTTCCTCAACACTACCTGCCCCTCCACCAATTCACGGCGGTCACGGGAAATATGGCATGTAGAAGACCTCCTTTCTCCGATGACACTGATTGAACCTGGCCTGAATTCACTGATGAACTACAACAACTTTTATCCAACTCTACCCTCAGCCTTTTACTCACAGATGTAAAATACTCATAAACTGAAACAGAATTCACTCAATAGGATTTCTCATGAAGACAGCAAGACTTCTCCACAATTTCTACAAAGCATCATACAATCCATAGAAAATCATGGTTCAAAACTTCAAGGAGAAAAGATGGATTATGACCAGAAAATTTAGGAAATAAAAATGCAGTAGGCTAAATAGATGGCTACAAGAGCCTAGATAGATGCTAATCCAGAAATTTGTTGGATGTTAATCTAACAAAGTAAAACACTGCACTTCCTTATCTCTCGTTAGAAACAGGAATGAATGCAGCAGAATGCATCTGGCCGTTTGCTTGAGGGTAACGTGTCCCTGCTGTGAGGAAGATACATTATCCAGCTGAATTCAATTGTTTTCAGATTTTAGTGGAGCAGTGAGAGAGGGAGTAAGAATTTCTGATTTTCCTAAACTGTTATCTTCCACCGACACCCTGCTGTGAAATGCAGGGTTGAAGTGAGCCATGGCAGGAGGTTTGTGTTTGTACAGTTCCTTGCTACTCTGAGGGAGCAGGACACCATCTCAACTGAGAAGGAGGTAACTTTTTCCATCATTCATCTGTTAGTCTGGGGAAATGTCCTTTTATGATAGTTTCCCCTTTGCCTTTTCATCTGAGGGAACTGGTGTCATCCAATGATCCCCTTGCTTTTGTCAAGTGATACATGGGCCAGTAAGTACTCCTGGCATCTTGAGACCCTAAAATAACATAACAGTAAGGATGTAGACAGAAGTGCCCACTCTTCCTTCAAGGGTAATTTTCTGGGCCATCTTTTAGAAGCATGAAAAACAGACGGATTCAGATGCTGTCAAAGTTTCTTTCTCCAGCCCCTCCCACCTGAAAACAACCATCTGCCAGAATTACACAATAATGCTATAAAATTGTTGCTAACTTCAACCAACAGCTCTTCTAGAACACAGAAAAGGAAAATAAAATCCCCTGAACCCACCCTCCAAAGTAACTTCCACTTGATAAGAAGGGGAAATCTTTCTTTAAAGATCAGATAACTTTGTATCTGGTGAGATTCCTTCTGTTTTATGTAAAGTTCTCGCTGCATGGCAGTGAATGTTACAAATACTTCACTCGAAGATGGAGTGTCATCTGCCATTCAGCCATTACAATAGTCTAGACAGTTGATATAGAACATAGAATATAGAATAGTACAGCACATTACAGGACCTTTGGCCCACAATGTTGTGCTGACCCTCAAACACTGCCTCCCATATAACCCCCCACCTTAAATTCCTCCATGTACCTGTCTAGTAGCCTCTTAAACTTCACTAGTGTATCTGCCTCCACCACTGACTCAGGCAGTGCATTCCACACACCAACCACTCTCTGAGTAAAAAACCCTCCTCTAATATCCCCCTTGAACTTCCCACCCCTTACCTTAAAGCCATGTCCTTTTGTACTGAGCAGTGGTGCCCTGGGGAAGAGGTGCTGTCTGTCCACTCTGTCTATTCCTCTTAATATCTTGTACACCTCTGTCATGTCTCCTCTCATCCTCCTTCTCTCCAGAGAGTAAAGCCCTAGCTCCCTTAATCTCTGATCATAATGCATACTTCCTATACTGAGGCGACCAGAACTGGACACAGTACTCCAAGTGTGGCCTAACTAGAGTTTTATACAGCTGCATCATTACATCGCATCTCTTAAACTCCATCCCTCGACTTATGAAAGCTAACACCCCATAAGCTTTCTTAACTACCCTATCTACCTGTGAGGCAACTTTCAGGGATCTGTGGACATGTACCCCCAGATCCCTCTGCTTCTCCACACTACCAAGTATCCTGCCATTTACTTTGTACTCTGCCTTGGAGTTTGTCCTTCCAAAGTGTACCACCTCACACTTCTCCGGGTTGAACTCCATCTGCCACTTCTCAGCCCACTTCTGCATCCTATCAATGTTTCTCTGCAATCTTCGACAATCCTCTACACTATCTACAACACCACCAACCTTTGTGTCGTCTGCAAACTTGCCAAACCACCCTTTTACCCCCACATCCAGGTCATTATATAGAGGTACTTGAGAAGTCTGACTATCAATATTATCTCCTGAGCCTGCTTGTTAATTCTAAAGGAAATAGGTGAGGAGTCAGTTTGGCTACTGGAACTTCCAGAAGCATGATAATCTTCAATTGGCCTGTCTTTCAGGGCTCTACTCCTGTACTGTGTGCCAGCCACCTCTGAGGATCTCAGTTCATCCTTCCATTTTGCCTGCTTTTCATCCATCAAGTGAGAGGACTGGTATCCAGCTCCACTTGTTTATCTGCCTAAAGCTGGTGATTCATACTGCTCGCTGGGTTATCACATGCTAGTTGTGGGTAGTACTATGTGCTATCATATTCCTTGCAGACCAGCATTGATTTATGCTTTTAAAGGTATTTCTGACGTACCTACTTACTTACTGCCCACTAGCGTTCAGGGCAGTGACTTAGATCCTCCACCTTGGGTGCTGTTCAGGGCTTCCTTCATGTCAGTAGCTTCCTTTTGATTTTTACTACTGTCATTCATGGGTGGAGACTCACGCTTAAGGGCAGAAGGATTCGTCACTGCTGCTTCCGTAACAGTTTTGTTTTACCAGTCAGGGTTGTTAGCCCTGAGCTGAACACTCTGGAGGACCGGTAGACCACTCTTAGTCTGGCTTCTACCTTTTGACCTGTTTGGAATGGGTGACCCTACCAAGAGCCAAAGCATTAAGCCCTGACTCCGGCCAACATAGCTCTCCAGGTCATTGAGGCATGCAAGCTTCCAGCTCCAAAGACAAAGTTGTGCTCCTCTTGGAGGATTTCTGACATAACCACCGTCTACTGCTCCTCACAAATGGTCATTGAGAAGATAGTGATAAGCTGTATGCTGGAACTATCATGGAACCATTAACTGTTGAGTTTTGAAGCAATTGTTGTTTCTTTTGTTCCGTTCTTGAGCATTACTTCATGAGCACCATCTCTTTCAATCTCCTATTCTTGCACTTCTTGATTGTTTTCATTTTCTCTGCTGACTTTTATTCTGGTTACAGAACTCTTCATTTAATTATTCGTCAAATGTCATTGCTCTGTTTAAGACCAAAAGGAGAAAGAAACCAGGTAGCTATGAACCTGCCAAACATGCTGTCGTTATTTGGAGAAATGCTGGCATCTCAATGAAAGATGTGATATTTAAAAAAATCAAAAATAATGTCATGATTGAGGAGCAGCAATATGGATTAGCAAAAGGAAATCATGTTTAACTAATTGATTGAGATTTGGGGAACTATTGCAATAAAAAGATAAAGCAGTGGATGTGATGCATTTGGATTTCCATAACATCTCACATGGGAGGCTATTTGAACTAATTTAGAACAGATGCAATTAGGGGTAAATATTGTCATGAACTGAGAGCTAACCAATATAGAAATTAAAGAGTAGAGCATAGATCAGTGCAGCTCAGGAACAGGCCCTTCAGCCCACAATGTTGTGTCGAACCAATCAAATGGCCAATTAATCTCTTCTACCTACACAATGTTCATATTCTTCCATTTTCCTCACACTCATGTGCTTATCAAAACATTCTCTTAAAAGGCTCCACTGGTTCTGCCTATACCACTACTCCAGGCAATACATTTCAGGGAACTCTGTGTAAAACTTGCCCCTTATATCTCCTTTGAAATTACCCTTAAATGAATGCCCTCTGGTATTAGACATTTCAACCCTGGAAAAAGGATGCTGTCTGTCCACTCTATGCTTCTCACATCTTATACAATTTCCCCTCAACCTCTGCCACTTCAGAAGAAATTTGTCCAACCTCTTGTTACAGTACACGCCCACCAATCCAGGCAGCATCCTGGTAAACCTCTAGTGCACCTTCTCCAAAGCCTCAACATCCTTCCTATAACAGAGCAACCAGAACTCTGTGCAATAGAGTGCAATAAAAACAGCCTAACCAGAGTTTTATAAAGCTGCTACATAACTTCCTGACTGTTGAACTCAATGCCTCATCTAATAAAGCCAAGCATGTAATATGCCTACTTAACCATCCTATCGAGCTGTGTAGTCACCTACAAGGAGCTATGAACTTCAACCCTCTGTCCAAGTTCCATGATCCCATGATCTCTTTGTTCATTGACTCTGTTAGGGTCTTGCCTTAACAATGTACTGATCTTTACATTTGACTTACTAAAGGTGCAACAGTTTACATTTGGCCGGTTTAAACTCTATCTGCCATTCCTTTAGCCATATCTGCAACTGATTTATATCCCGCTGTATTCTTTGCCAATCTCCTATGCTATCCACAGCACCACCAATCTTTGTATCATCTGCAAACTTACTAAGCCACCGATCTACCTTTCCATCCAGGTAATTTATATACTGAACATCACAAACAGCAGCTGTCCCACCACAGATCACAGACTCCAGCTGGAATAACTCCCTTTGTCTACCCTCGGTCCTCTATGGGCAAGCAAGTTCTGAATCCAAACGGCCATGACCTCATGCATCTTGATCTTCTGGATGAGCCTCCCATGAGGGACCTTGTCAAGCACTTTACTAAAATCCATGTAGACACTTTCCACAGCTCCACCTTCAACTCTCACTCTCGTCACTTGGTCAAAAACTCAATCAAATTAGTAAGACACGACTTGCCCCGCACAAAGCCCTGCTGGCTTTCCCAAGTTAGATCTGTAGTACAATCCCATCAGAGTGTTTGCATCCTTCCTATTTTGGAGATCTACCCATATTATGGTTCTTATTCTGTTGTGGATTTACTGAGTATGCCCACAAGAAAGTGAATCTCAGAGTACTTTGAACTTTGATATAGACAGTGGACGAGCCCTTCATTATATTCCTCTGTGATATTGTCCCTGATTAGTACTGCAACTCCCCTGTCTCTTTTTACCTCCCTCTCTAAGTTTCAAAAACATCAAAACCCTGGGACTTTAAGTATCCATTCCCATCCCTCTCTCAACCGAATCTCTATAATGGCCACATTATCATAGTTCCATGAACTGATCCATAATCTGAGTTAATCACCTTTACCCATAATACTTACAGCATTAAAGTACACACACTTCGAATCATTCATCCCAGTGTATCTGTTACTTTTCTTACTGGTGCTGTCATCGAACTTCCTCTCCATCCCTCCACTTTCTGACCTAATGCTTTAGTTCCCGTCTCCCTGCCAAACTAGTTTAAAACCTCACGGGAAGCATAAGCCAAGGTATTGGCTCCCCTCCAGTTAATGTTTCAGAGGAGATGTGAAAGGCAAGTATTTCACACAGAGGTCCCTGGAAGGTATTGCCTGGAGTGGTGGTATAGCCAGAAACGTTGGAGCCTTTGAAGGGGTGTTTTGATAGGCATGTGAGTGTGGGAAAAATGGAAGAATATGGGGTTAACTCTGCCCCAGAGAGGGTTCCAATGATCCAAGAACCTGAAACCCTACCCCCAATATCCATTCCTCAGCCACTCATCCATCTGTACCATCATCCAATTTCCATGTTCTGTAACCCCAGAAACCAATCGAAAGAAAAACACAGGAGCCAGCATGGCATCTGCTTAGTTTCTTCTTCAGTGACACGTGTACATATGATGTGCTGGCGTAATGACATATACCACTCATGTATTTTACATAAAACCCATAATGAATTATGTAAACAAACACAGGAACATAGAAAACCTACAGCACAATACAGGCCCTTTGGCCCACAAAGTTGTGCCGAAAACGTCCTGATCTTAGAACTACCTAGGCTTACCCATAGCCCTCTATATTTCTAAGCTCCATGTATCCACCCAGGGTTCTCTTAAAAGACCTTATCATATCTGACTCCACCACCATCACCGGCAGCCCATTCCATGCACTCACCACTCTGCGTAAAAACTTACCCCTGACATCTCCTCTGTACCTACTTCCAAGCACCTTAAAACTGTGCCCTCTCGTGATAGCCATTTCAGCCCTGTGAAAAACCTCTGACTATCCACATGATCAATACCTCTCATCATCTTATACACCTCTGTCAAGTCACCTTTCATTCTCTGTCGCTCCAAGGAAAACAGTCCAAGTTCACTCAATCTATTCTCATAAAGCATGCTCCCCAATCCAGGCAACATCCTTGTAAATCTCCTCTGCACCCTTTCTATGGCTTCCACATCCTTCCTGTAGTGAGGTGACTAGAACTGAGCACAGTACTCCAAGTGGGGTCTGACCAGGGTCCTATATAGCTGCAACATTACCTCGACTCCTAAACTCAATCCCACAGTTGATGAAGGCCAATACACTGTGTGCTTTCTTAACCACAGAGTCAACCTGCGCAGCAGCTTTGAGTGTCCTATGGACTTGGACCCCAAGATACCTCTGATCCTCCACACTGCCAAGTGTCTTAACATTAATAGTATATTCTGCCATCATAGTTGACGTACCAAAATGAACCACTTCACACTTATCTGGGTTGAACTCCATCTGCCACTTCTCAGCCCAGTTTTGCATCTTATCAATGTCCCGCTGTAACCTCTAACAGCCCTCCACACTATCCACAACACCTCCAACCTTTGTGTCATCAGCAAATTTACTAACCCATCCCTCCACTTCCTCATCCAGGTCATTTATAAAAATCACGAAGAGTAGGAGTCCCAGAACAGATCCCTGAGGCACACCACTGGTGACCGACCTCCATGAAGAATATGACTCGTCTACAACCACTCTTTGCCCTCTGTTGCCAGCCAGTTCTGGATCCACAAATCAATGTCCCCTTGGATCCCATGCCTCCTTACTTTCTCAATAAGTCTTGCATGGGGTACCTCACCAAATGCCTTGCTGAAAACCATATACACTACATCTACAAGTCTACCTTCATCAATGTGATAAGTCACATCTTCAAAAAAATTTAGTCAGGCTCGTAAAGCATCACCTACCTTTGACAAAGCCATGCTGACTATTCCTAATCATATTATGCCTCTCCAAATGTTCATAAATCCTTCCTCTCAGGATCTTCTCCATCAATTTACCAACCACTGAAGTAAAACTCACTGGTCTATAATTTCCTGGGCTATCTCTACTTCCTTTCTTGAATAAGGGAACAACATCTACAACCCTCCAATCCTCGGGAACCTCTCCCGTCCCCATTGATGATGCAAAGATCATTGCCAGAGCTCAACAATCTCCTCCCTTGCCTCCCACAGTAGCCTGCAGTACATTTCACCCGGTCCCGGTGACTTATCCAACTTGATGCTTTCCAAAAGCTCCAGCACACCCTCTTTCTTAATATCTGCATGCTCAAGTTTTTCAGTTCGCTGTAGGTCATCCCTACAATCGCCAAGATCCTTTTCCGTAGTGAATACTGGAGCAAAGTATTCATTCAGTACCTCTGCTATCTCCTCCGGTACCATACATACTTTTCCACTGTCACACTTGATTGGTCCTTTTCTCTCACGTCTTATCCTCTTGCTCTTCATGTACTTGTAGAATGCCTTGGGGTTTTCCTTAATCCTGTCTGGCTCCATCTAGCTCTCCTAATTTCTTTCTTACGCTCCTTCCTGCTAGCCTTATAATCTTCTAGATCTTTATCATTACCTAGTTTTCGGAACCTCTCGTAAGCTCTTCTTTTCTTCTTGACTAGATTTACAACAGCCTTTGTGAACCATGGTTCCTGTACCCTACCATCCTTTCCCTGTCTCATTGGAACATACCTATGCAGAACTCCACTTAAATATCCCCTGAACATTTGCCACATTTCTTCCGTACATTTCCCTGAGAACATCTGTTCCTAACTTCTGCTTCCAAGTTCCTGCCTGATAGTCTTATATTGCCCCTTACTCCAATTAAACATTTTCCTAACTTGTCTATTCCTATCCCTCTCCAATGCTATGGTAAAGGAGATAGAATTGTGATCACTAGCTCCAAAATGCTCTCCCACTGAGAGACCTGACACCTGACCAGGTTCACTTCTCAATACCAGATCAAGTACAGCCTCTCCTCTTGTAGGCTTATCTACATATTGTGTCAAGAAAACTTCTTGAACACACCTAACAAACTTCACCCCATCTAAACCCCTCTCTCCAGGGACATACCAATCAATATTTGGGAAATTAAAATCTCCCACCACGACAACCCTGTTATTATTACTCCTTTCCAGAATCTGTCTCCCTATCTGCTCCTTGATGTTCCTGTTACTATTGGGTGGTCTATAAAAATATGACTATAGGTATAATATCTGAAATACATCTTATGGAAATGTGTGTTTAATGATGAACTTCAATAAAAAATAAATTACAAAAAAAAAACACCCAGTAGCGTTATTGACCCCTTCCTGTTCCTAACTTCCACCCACAGAGACCCAGTAGATAATCCCTCCATGACTTCCTTCTTTTCTGCAGCTGGGACACTATCTCTGATCAACAGTGCCACACCCCCACCTCTTTTGCCTCCCTCCCTGTCCTTTCTGAAACATATAAAGCCTGGCACTCAAAGTAACCATTCCTGCCCCTGAGCCATCCAAGTCTCTGTAATGGCCACAACATCATAGTTCCAGGTACTGATCCATGCTCTAAGCTCATCCGCTTTGTTCATAATACTACTCGCATTAAAATAGACACATCTCAAACCATTGGTCTGAGTGCATCCCTCTCTATCTCCTGCCTATCCTCCCTCTCACACTGCCTCCAAGCTTTCTTGATTTGTGAGCCAACTGCCTCTTTCTCCATCTCTTCAGTTGGGTTCCCAACCCCCAGCAATTCTAGTTTAAACTCTCCCCAATAGCCTTAGCAAACCTCCCCACCAGGATATTGGTCCCCCTGGGATTCAAGTGCAACCCGTCCTTTTTGTACGTCACACCTGCCCCAAAAGAGGTCCCGATGATCCAGAAATCTGAATCCCTGCCCCCTGCTCCAATCCTTCAGCCTCGCATTTATCCTCCACCTCACTCTATTCCTATTCTCACTGTCACACGGCACAGGCAGTAATCCCGAGATTACTACGTTGAGGTTCTGCTTCTCAACTTTCTTCCTAACTCCCTGTAGTCTGCTTTCAGGACCTCCTCCCTTCTCCTACCTATGTCATTGGTACCAATATGTACCACGACCTCTGGCTGCAACTCAATTGCATCCCTGAACATGGTTTCTATTGAAACAACAATTTCAACTGTTCTTTTAAATATGAGTTGTGCTTCAGTTAGGAGCTGTTTTTGAATTCTTTCAGTAAGATTTCACTATCTAACTGAGCTCTCAGTCCATCATTAAGCCCATCACTGACTATCAATGCTCAGACAATTTCTTCAATTCAGCCACATACACAGAAATGGATGCCCCTTCCTTTTGATTCCACTTAAGAAACCTAAAATGTTCTGCAATTAACAATGGTTCCAAATGTTCTTAAATCACAATATAAGCAAAGCTCATGATGGCTGGTTTGGTTGGAGCAGTCAAATTTCTGAGCATACTGCATATTTTCAACATATTGCTCTCAGTAACACTGGCATTCACTTTTCATTGGCTATTTCATTTGCTTCAAAATACTGCTCAATTCATTCAGTATACATCATCCAGTTATCTGCTGTGCAATCGAACGCAGCTATCTTTCTGATGTAGACAACCATTTCTGCTTTTTATTTATTTATTATTAATATCATTCTGTACACACTCTTTATGAACCCATGAATTTCATCCATTTTCTGCCTTTTACTTTAACTGACCCTCTGTCTCCTCCCTTACAAAGAAAAGTAACATGCTGCACTTCAACAGGTAGATCGTCATCTCAGGTTCATTTTAAAAGTTACTCATTGCCATTGTTATGTTTTGTAACTCCAGGAGCAAATTGAAACAAAAACACGAGGGCCAGGATGGTTTTTACTTACTTTTCTCATTAGTGAGGCACGTACATAGGATGTGGTGGCATAATGACCTATTCCATTCACGTACTTTTACACATAACCCGCAATGAATTATAAAAACAAATAAATGCTTAATCAAATAATATATTTACAATATTACTGAAATATTAAATATTATCCCTGCCCTGACTAACGTGTGGCACTGGGAGTAATCCAGAGATTACTACCTTGGAGGTCCTCCTCTTCAGCCTGTTTTCCAACTCCCTATTCTCACTGCCTAGGACCTCTTCCCCTTTCTACCCATGTCATTGGTGCCTATGTGCACCATGATCTCTAGCTGCTTACCCTGCCCCTTATGAATATTCTGCAATGGCTCTGAGACATCCTGGACACTAGTACCTGAAAGGCAGCACACTATCCTGGTGTCTCTTTTGTGGCCACAAGATCTATCGAGTCTCCTATCACTATCACCCTATCTGACTTTACCCTTCCCTGCTGAGCGTCAGAGCCACTGGCCTGGCTGCTGCTGCTGTACCCTGGTAGGTCATCCCCCCCAGCTGTATCCAAAGGGGTGTTAATGTGGATAAATATAATGTCATCCACTTTGGTTGCAAGAACAGGAAAACAGATTATTATCTGAACGGTGGCCGATTAGGAAAAGGGGAGGTGCAACGAGACCTGGGTGTCATTGTACACCAGTCATTGAAGGTGGGCACGCAGATACAGCAGGCGGTGAAAAAGGCAAATGGTATGTTGGCATCCATAGCAAAAGGATTTGAGTACAGGAGCAGGGAGGTTCTACTGTAGTTGTACAAGGCCTTGGTGAGACCGCGCCTAGAATATTGTGTGCAATTTTGGTCCGCTAATCTGAGGAAAGACATTCTTGCCATAGAGGGAGTACAAAGAAGGTTCACCAGGTTGATTCCTGGGACGGCAGGAGTTTCATATGAAGAAAGACTGGATCGACTAGGCTTATACTCACTGGAATTTAGAAGATTGAGGGGGGATCTTATTGAAACATATAAAATTTTAAAGGGATTGGACAGGCTAGATGCGGGAAGATTGTTTCCGATGTTGGGAAGTCCAGAACAAGGGGTCACAGTTTAAAGATAAAGGGGAAGCCTCTTAGGACCAAGATGATGAAAAACTTCTTCACACAGAGAGTGGTGAATCTGTGGAATTCTCTGCCACAAGAAACAGTTGAGGCCGGTTCATTGGCTATACTTAAGAGGAAGTTAGATATGGCCCTTGTGGCTAAAGGGATCGGGGGTATGGAGAGAAAGCAGGTACAGGGTTCTGAGTTGGATGATCAGCCATGATCATACTGAATGGCGGTGCAGGCTTGAAGGGCCGAATGTCCTACTCTTGCACCTATTTTCTATGTTTCTATGTTTCTATGTGTTGAGGGGAATGGCCATAGGGGAACCCTGCACTGACTGCTTTCTCCCCTTACTTCTCCTGGTGGTCACCCACCTACTATCTGAAGCCTGCACTCTGGGAGTGACCACCTCAGTAAAGGTCTTGTCTGTGAGGTTTTCAGCCTCCCAGATGGTCCTGAGTGCATCCAGCTCCAGCTGCAGTTCTTGAAGTTAGCATTCCACTGCCTTATCTACCATTCTGCCTACACTGGATTGAGGGTTAAGGACAACAACAAAAGATCTTACCTGCTCTTACCTGTGTCTTCCTTTGAGTCTTCACTCACCTAATTCACTTACTCAGCCTCCTCTTGCTGAGCTTGTTATACCTTTGGCTCTAACTTTGTCAGCTTAACTTTCTACAATCAAATGAATGATTCCAAATGATTCAGCACCCTTAGCCTCTTTTGTTCTTGCAGAAGCCTGTTGAGATAAGTCGAGGCAAACAGATCCTTCTCAGGCTGGATGGGATAGACCTGCTTAATGCGGCAAAGCAGTGCCCCACTATTCACGATTTGCATCAAAAACCTGGGTGAGGGAATAGAGGGGAAGATTTCTAGTTTGCAGGTGAGAGTGACGAGGATGAGCGAGCAACATGTAGTGCAATGTGGGAAGGTGGGAGCTTATCCACTTTGGCTAGGAAAACAGAAAGGCTGAGTATTTTCAAAAAGTAAAGGTTCCTGAAATCCTTTGTGCATAAGTCACTAAAAACTAACATGTATATGCCATAAATTAGTGGAATGATGGATTTCATTGCTAGAAGATCTGAGCACACAAAATAAAGTTGGTTTAATACAATTAGACAGGATCCTGTTGAGGTCACACCTGTAAAATTTGATCTTACCTACTATAAATACCGGTTATAGAGAGAATTCAGTGAGAATTCATCAGATTTACTCCTAGGGTGTTGAGTCTGTCACGTGAGGAGTGAATAAATAGGCAAGGCTCCTGTCCCCTAGAGTTCAGTAGAGACAGGGATGACCTCAATGTGACATACAAAATATGTAGAAGCCTGAGGAGAGATGGAAAGAGAATGCTGCATCTGGCAGAAGAGTGTAAAACAGGGAATAAAAATGTATGAGTAGGCTATTCACCCCTCTAGCCCTTCTCCAATATTCAACCAGATCATGACTGACTGTTTATCTTAATACCCGCATATTCCTGCATTCTCGTCATACCCTGTGATGCTTCTTGGATAACAGCCTCAAAATTGATGGTAGGCAATTCAGAATTGAGTTCTTGAGTCCTGTTTGTTTACCAATATGTCCTTTATGACTAAGCTGAGAGAGAAGGCAAAAGAAATTACCTGGTCATGGGAGATATGATAGGAAAATATTGTCTGACTTCCCTCAGTGTCTACAGCTAGATAGATGGTGAGCAGAAACTTCTCTATTTTTTTCCATCTCAGAATTGTTTGGGCTGCCCCGATGGATTGGCTAAAGCTGTCAAAGTAGCAGAGGCTGAAGGTTTTTGATTCAGTCAGAGCAAAGTGAGGAATCAGGAGAGTTGGAAATAAATATTCCAATAAGCACATAGAGTATCCTAAATGATTTATTACACATGATTTAGTCATAAATTCATACAACTTGGCAATGGCTCATTGAGATACACTGACCTTCGAATATCCACTTACACCAATCCTCTTCTAATCCAGTGTTGCTCTCCTCAAATTTCCATAAAAAGCCCCAGTTTCCTGTACTTAGCCACATAAACTAGAGTAAAATTACAGTGGTCAATTAAGCTAACAATATCTTTGAGCTGTGGGTGGAAACTGAGTCACCTGTGGGAAATCCACACGATCAAAGTGAGAACTTGCAAACTCCGCCCAGACAGCCCTGAATGTCACGTATGACCCCAGGTTGCCTCTGTGCTGCCCATATCTCCTTTATTCTTACTTTTTCATCCAGACTTTTCATCTTGTCTTCATTTCTTTTTCTTTATTGAAACTGACTCGGATTTTCCTCTTCGCATTTGTCCCTTTCTCCATTCTGAAGGACACCATCGTTCCCCACATTCTTGGATTGCCAGCAGCCCTCTCCAATAGCTTACAGTTCCAGATACTTGTAGCATACAATTATTTAAGATAAAGATGAGAAGAAAAGTTGAGATAAGCTAGTAAATGACATGTTCTACAAATCCTAGTGAGTTAGCCAGTGAAAGGTTTGGTCTGTATGAATGTACTGACTGTATGCCTCTGTTCACAGTCCTTGTCGTTGTTAATGGAATCTCACCATGCTAAGGACCTTGTGTGTTCCATCGCTGGGTATTATAAGCTCTATGTGAACTCCAGAGGCTCCATTTTTACCTGGCCTGGCAATGATCAAACTCAGCCTCTTAACACAGAGGAAGGTAATGGTTTAGTTACTGTTTATTTGTAAATAGGAATTCTACTTGTTCACTGGACATTCTTTTTTCCTGAATAATGTCTATTGTCACTCGTCCAAGAGAGAATTGTTTCTTGCTGTATTTGCTAGCATTGTAAATTTGGAGGTTCTCATAATGGAAGGAGAGGGTGATCACACCTCCGAGCAGTTACGATTAGTGTAAGGTTTTCTGAGTTGTAGCTCCAGTTCTGAATTGGAAAATCGTGTGTCAGAACCCAAGCTGAGCACAATATGGCTGTAATAGAGAGTTGTTTTTCAATTCAGACGTTATGGTGTATTCCATTGGTACAATTTTGAGGCTGTCTATTTTTTCATTAATCTTTGTGAGAGCTTCACTTAATGTGAGCTTGCTACAGTTTTGTTTTCAGCAGTTACTACAGTCAAAAGTATGATATAGCTGTGAAATCCCAGTCATGTGAATATTTACGTGCAGGTTCCTCCTTCCTTAAGTGTTGCAGCTAGCTAGATCCAATGATTCATGGGGGGGGGGGGAATAGAAAGTGAAAAGGAAACAGCATTTAGAGTTCTGCCCTCGGTTCCCACTGTAGCTTGTTGAAGGCACCACTCTGTACCAGGAGTAATATTGTCCACATGATTTAACATCCCCTGCTGGATCCTTGCTCATCTGATACCAAACAGGGCAGAGCCCCAGGTCTACTGCTGGTTCAGAAGGAAATTTTCAGCCAGGGTTCTTGCTCTACATTGAAGTCTACATTGAAACACATTTACAGTAGGTCATTAATCAGATAACCTGGATGAGATCTGGTGGCAGTGTTCAAAATGAAATACTGTACCGTGTTGCCACTCATTGCCTGGCTTTACCGGAGGTCAGCACTTCCTGTATCAGAGGATCTCCATAGGTTCTGATGGTGTTATTCTTAGCTGCAACTATGCTCAGGGATGCTATACTAAGTGAAAATATTCAATAAGGTTTTCCCCATCTTTAGGCTGTGATTCTTGGTTCTGGATTTTCCAACCACCCCCCTTGTATATAGAGTTCTGTTAACAATTCATAATTCTATGTGACACTTCTTCTTCTTCTCTACTTCAGTTACTATAGATCCAACCAACGTAATCTCATATGTCAGTTCTGTTATCTCAGGATTTAGTCTAGTACATATACATTACATTCCCAGGATTTAATCAAGTACATATTCATTACGTTCACTGGATTTAGTCCAGTACACGTTCATTACATTCCCAGGATTTAATCTAGTATGTGTTCATTACGTTCACTGGATTTAGTCCAGTACATGTTAATTGTATTCCCTTCAAGGACACTCAAGCTTCTTTGCACCTCCCCTTTCACAATCTGTCACCGTTCCAAACTGGTTTGTGACCATTTATCTTTCCTGCCGCATCCCAAAGTTGACTGGGTTTGTGGATGAATTGGTCACATGGGTGTAATTGGGCAGTGGACATTCACTGGGCCTGTAGAGCCTGTTACTGTGCTATATCTCTAAATCAGGGCTTCCCAACCTGGGGTCCACACAACCCTTGGTAAATGGTAGGGGTCTATGGCATTAAATAGGTGGTGAGTCCCTGCTCTAAATAAGAAATATAAGCTGAATTTATTGTGCATTTGCACACTTTCCCTGCAACCTTTTGGCATCCTCCTCCCACGTCATGTTACTTGCAGGCGCTACATTTTATTCACTTATCCAAATCATTCGTATATATCTTGTGAACTCCTGGAGCCCAAACAGTGATTCTTGTGACACTCCTTTGACTGCCACCCAATAAATTCCTTTATTCCTACTCTCTGTCTCCTGCCGAACAACAATTCTCAGTGCATTCTACTGTATTACGAAGATGCAGCTTAAAATGCATAAGAAAAGAATCTCACAGAACACCTTCAGAAATTAATTTACCTTACACTTTGTGTCTAATATTCATTTCTTAAGAAGTTACTGATTTTCTTTCAATAGTGAATGCAATATTTGCCTGAAACAAGAAATGAACTGAGTGGTGTGAAGTAGCACACACAATTACCGGTCAAAAATCAGTGAAACTCTCTCAGTTAAAAGCTCCCATTAAAGCGATCCCTCAGTCAAAACACCAAGACAATACCACTTCCCCTGAAATAATTAAAAACCGAAAGGATGCAAACATTAATTGCATTTCTATGATCAGAAATTTTTGTCAGTGGATTCTCTCTTTGACGTGACATGTCCCTTTCTCATTGTGCAGGTGATGAGACCCGTGGGTTAAGTGACTCAGAGTCATTGTCGGATATGGACTCATCGGTAGACATGTCTGTCCATAAACTGAGAAATGGGTTCATCCAGCCACTGACTGCGACAGATGAAGATGACAAGAACTCTGAAAATGAAGCCACAGACAGTGACTACATGCAGGAGGATATCCTGGAAGAGACCAGTTGCAGTACAGGAGATGTATCAGACTTTAATGACGAAATAAGTCAGGGAGGTGACACTTGTGAAAGAAGCTGTTCTGCTGACTCACTGGAAGAACTACAGATGGAGACTTCAATGAGCAGCCTGTCCGGCCTGCATTCATATGATGACTCCTCCGAAGAGGATGACAAAAATTCTGCCGCTGGGGAGAGTGGAAGTGAGCAGGCCACAAGCAAGCGAACAATGGAATCTGAAATCAGGGTTCCTCAGCTTCCAACAGAATCACCAATCTCCACCCAGACTTTCTCAGAGTACAACAACATTGCTATGAAGGAACTGGTGACTTGCCGCTCGTCTGACCTCAGTCTAGGCACGGATCACCCTACTGCAGAAACCCGGAAGCAGCATGCCGAAGTTGTGGATGGGAGTGATACACAAGGGAGCATAGCTTGTGCTTTGACCCAGTACAATATGGTGACCAAGTTACCACCCATTCCTTCCCCAGTGGAGTCAACTGATGATGGGGATGCATCTGGTGAGTTTCTAATCATCCCTATTCTGGACCCTCCCCTTGGCTTTCGAGACAGCAGTTCTGAGGATGAATTTTTTGATGCAGCTGAAAGATTTACTACATTTGAGACCCCAGATGATGCAAAAATCACTGAAGCTGGAGCAGGTGGGTCAAAAAGATGATCACAATTGATTGTCCGTTCTCTCCATCAGATCTCTTCCATCCCGGGGAACATGGTTTTTGAACAGGACACCTAAACATGTTTATATATGGATGTACAACTTGTTATTATTCTTCACTTTAAATATTATCAATTTTATTTTTTTAATAACTGGTGATGGTGATATTGGAGAGGCAATAAATGATTTGGGTGGTAGGAAGGAATTCCAGAGAATTCCAAAGAATTCCAGAGTTCAGAGTTCAATTTTGGCTTAAGAATGTCCTCCCTGTGGAATACATGGATTTTCTCAGGGTCCTCCAGTTTCCCACCACAGTCCAAAGACATATCGAGTAGGTTAATTGGTCTTTGTAAATTGTCCTCTGATTAGGTTAGGTTAGGGTTTGCTGGGACAGTGTGGTTTCAAGGCCAGCAAGACCTTCTCCCCACTGTATTGCTTAATAAATAAAGATGGCTTTTTGGAGCAGCTTGTGGTTGAGCCCAGTATGGAAAAGGCAATTCTGGACTGGGTGTTGTGCAATGAACCTGAATTGATTAGGGAGCTTAAGGTAAAGGTACCCTTAGGAGACAATGATCATAATATAATAAAATTCACCCTGTAGTTTGAGAAGGTGCAGCTAAAATCAGATGTATCAGTATTACATTCGAGTAAAGGGAACCACAGAGGCATGACAGAAGAACTGGCCAAAGTTAATTGGAAGGGGACACTAGCAGGGATGATGGCAGAACAGCAATGGCTGCAGTTTCTGGGAACAATTTGGAAGACGCGGAATAGATGCATCCCAAAGAAGTATTCAAAAGGGAGAATGAGGCATCTGTGGCTGACAAGGCTGGTCAAAGACAGCATAAAGGCAAAAGAGAAGGCATATAACACAGCAAAAATTAATGGGAAGGTAGAGGATTGGGAAGCTTTTAAAAACCAAATCAGAAGGCAACTAAAAAAGCAATAAGGAAAGATGAAATATGAAGGGTAGCTTGCCAATAAAATAAAATAATATAATACTAAAAGTTTTTCAGATATATAAAGAAGCGAGAGTGGACATCCATATTATCATGCATCTCCACTGTTAGTTGGAGGCATGTGATAAAATAAGCCAAAGTCAGCATGGTTTCCATAAGGGGGAATCTTGCCTGACAAATCTCTTGGAATTCTTTGAGGAAATAACAGACAGAGTAGACAAGGAAGAGCCAGTGGATGTTCAAACAACACACACAAAATGCTGGTGGAACACGGCTGGCCAGGCAGCATCCATACGGACTGACGAAGGGTCTCGGCCCGAAATGTCGACAGTGCTTCTCCCTATAGATGCTGCCTGGCCTGCTGTGTTCCACCAGCATTTTGTGTGTGTTGTTTGAATTTCCAGCATCTGCAGATTTCCTCGTGTTTGCCATTGGATGTTGCTTATTTGGATTTTCAGAAGGCCTTTGACAAGGTGCCACTCATGAGACTGCTAAACAAGATATAATCCCATGGTATTACAAGAAAGATACAAGCATGGATAGAGGATTGGCAAACTGATGGGGGGAAAGAATGGGAATAAAGGGCACTTTTCTGTTTGGAGGCTGGTGATTCTCAGGGGTTGGTGTTGGGACAACTTATTTTCATGTTATATGTTAATGATCTGGACAATCAAATTGATGACTTATGACCAGGTTTGTGGATGATATGAAGATAGGTGGAGGGACAGGTAGTGCTGAAGAAGCAGGGAGTCTGTAGAAGGACTTGGACAGATTGGGAGAATGGGCACGGAAGTGGCGGATGGAATTTAATGTAGGGAAATGTATGATCATGCACTTTGGCAGAAGGATTAAAGGTATAGACTTTCTGATGGGAAGAAAATTCAGAAATCAGAGGTGCAAAGGGTCTTGGGACTCTTTGTGCAGGATTTCTCAAAGGTTAACTTGTTGGTTGAGTTGGAGATAAGGAAGGCAAATGCCTTAGCTCTTAGAGAGCAAAAATACATAAGCAAGGATGTAATGGTGAGGCTTTATAAGACATTGATCAAATCACATTTGTAGTATTCTGAACAGTTTTGGACCCCTTATCAGAATCAGAATCAGAATCAGGTTTATTATCACCGACATGTGACATGAAATTTGTTAACTTAGCAGCAGCAGTTCAATGCAATACATAATCTAGCAGAGAGAGAAAATAATAATAAATAACCAGTTTAGTGTAATATTTAAAGCATTGCTTGATTTTTAAATACTGTACAGTTAATAAATAAACCAAACAAGCCCTTTGTAAAATAGTCACTGCCATCGACATCCCATTGTCCCTGCAGATGTATAGATGCAAACAAGTATTCTCCAGTGGTCTGTAATTTTCTCTGCATACAGCATTAAAAAAACTTAAAGCATAATAAGGCTGTGGTGTCTAAAGATTGGAATGCAATGGTTGAACACTTGAGAAAAAGTGAAAAGGATAAACTAACTCAGCAATTTAATGTCAGTTGGTGATAGAACATTCAGAGATAGGAAATAGTACAGATAAGAGTAAAGCATGTATGGATACATTTGTTATGGTCAGGAAGAGAGGGTTGATAAAGCAGGAGTTGTTGGTGCACTGTACACATGTACTTAAAGGTTTTGTTAAAATATGTCCTTTCTGTAAATTGTTGGTGAAATTGAAGTCCATTAGTTGTAGCTGAGAGTGAAGGTGAACAGTTGTTTCTTTTAACCTTGACAGGATTATGCATGGTTGTCCCCAAGGTTTTTATGTTCAATGTGTGTATGTTATTGACCTGGACTCGAGTACACTAGGCTTTATTTCAAGTTTTGGTGACAGTAGAAAACTGAGAAATGCTGCAAACATTAAGAAAAGAATTCAAAATAACAGAGAGACTGGTGAACTGGGTGACATTTGGCAGATGAAATTAGTGAGAGAAGTGTTCCACGATTCAGCTCGTTAAGTATCTGAACATAAAGGGATGATTTTAAAGATAGTGCCAGCAAAAGAAAGATTTTATTCGTAACTGTCTGACATCTACGGCCTTCGCTTTCGGGTGCTCCTCAAATACAAACATTTCTCTACATTTACCCTATCATAATTTTAAAGACCTCTCTTAGCATACAACTTGAATATGTTTTCTTTTAAAGAAAGTAATCCTCAGCCTATACAACTATCCTATTAGTTATCATCATTCAGTCTTTGAGTAATTCTTGTGAACATTTTTTGAACATTTTCAGAGTCTACTACAATTTTTGGTCTGTGTAAGCTATCACTAAAGAAATAATAACAGCACAATATTGTTCAACACAGTTTTCATTTGATATCTTGTTTAGTTCTATTCCTGTGGAATATTCTTTCTGGCATGCATTTGCACCTTTATTTTGACTTTGCTACTTTTAGTGATTTGTGTGCCTGTAAAGTCTTGTAACTTTGTTCTGCTACCCATTTATGTCTACAACTTGGATGCCTGGCACTCTTGGAGCACAATCTAGAACTGTGTACAATAAAAGTCCAGGTCAGAAGTCACAAAAAAAATCACAATATCAGGACATTCTAACTTTAAGAAAATGCTATGATAATGTACTGTCTTTAAGGGATATTAAAAACCAAGCTGAAGGTTCACAGTCATTGGCTCGCAGTAGCAATGGCAGTTTCACGTGGCCAATAGGAAATGGGCAGGAGTTCTCTGTAAAGATCTCTGTACAGGCAGAGAGAGTCAAAGAGGTGTGACGGATTTACGAAATAATGTGGACGTGTGAAATAGAGCGGCAATTCTAGTTAGAGGGGAAAATAGAGATCTTGCCAGTTAAACTACGGAGAAACTCTGAGGCTGTGGTACTTGTGGTGCAGTAGGACTTGGTGGGGCAATGAATATAATTGGGCCAAGGATGGGGCAAGGGAATAGCAAATGCTGTGGTGTGCTGGGGAGGGGAGGGAATTATTGCAACGGCTCTGGAGTTAGACAGGGTCATGATAAAGATGAACAACTGAAATATGATGGGGCTGTGGGTGGGTGTTTTGCCCTGAGTGCCAGAATGAGTCTGAGGGAGCAAGTGATATGATGTGACTCCTTTGGCGAAATGCATCACCTATGATGGGTGGGCCTCACCTTCCCCGTTACTCCTTCAATATTTTCCACTTACCACAAGCATCAGACATAATTTCAATCTGTTATTTTCTGTGCAATAGGACTTATTGTAGTAGAAAGAGTGAATAATGACTCCAGGATAGCAGCTGACTAAATGGGCAAAAATGGTAGTCATGGGAGCGTAAAAATTATCTTTGGTACAGCAGTTAATGTGTTCCTTTTGGGATGGAAAAAATATTCTCTTGTACTGTCAGTTATGTAGGAGAGTTTAGTTAACCTCAATTAAAAAAACAGAAATATTTCACGAACAAAAAACGTGCAAAATACATAAATAAAACTGTGTGCTTTTTGTCAAAGCTGTAACAAAATTTAAAAAAAAACAAAGAAAGGTATAAACTACCATCTTTCATAATTCAGGGCATCCCAAAGTTCAAATGGCTCCTCTCTGCTGTGAATTTCTATGTTTCTATGATTCCCAAATACTGTAAATATTTTTGAAGTTTAGTCTTAGTTTTATTGGGAAGATGATCTTTAAACTGAAAGACTCACAGACAAGTTTATGTTCATGACCTTCTGCTTCGATAGTCCATCCACTTCAGATGCTCTTCTGCACAACACTGTTAAAACATGGTTATTGAGTTACTGTTGCCTTCCTATCAACTTCAAACAGTCTGGCCATTTTCCTTTAATCCTTTTCATTAACAAGGCATTTTCACCCACAGAACTGCTTCACACCATTCTCCATAATCCCTGTAAACTGTAGTGTGTGATAATCCAGGAGATCAGAGATACTCAAACCACCCTGTCTGGCACCAACAATCATTCCACGGACAGTCACTTAGATCACATTTCTTCCCCATTCTGATGTTGTGTCTGAAGATAATTGAACTCCTTGATCTGTATCTGCATGCATATACACACTGAGTTTCTGTTGCATGATTGGCTGATTAGATATTTGCATTAATTAGGTGTACAGGTGTAAAAATAAGGTGTTTACTGAGTGTATAAGGTCAGACTGTTTTGGTGATGTTCAATGAGAGAGCAATATTGGCCAGGACTTGTAACCTCACCCAAACTCTCTTTCACAAAGCATGTTAGGATCTTATACATCTGTCTAAGAGGCAGACGGGGCCTTGGTTTAATGTTACGCCTCATGCAATTGTCTCTGGAATGGGAATGGCTCTACAGTGCCCATGGCTGACACCAATACTATCATCATTAATGCTGTGGTTTTACGTGTGTAACAAATTAAATACCAAAGAAAGGAGTTTGAAAGTCTACTGACTGGGGATATAAGAATAACAATTCTTCTTCATTGTACTAGGAAATGTTTAGTTTTCCGGTGTAATGAAGCTCAGCTCAGGGGAGAAAGCAGCAAGCCCAGTGTTGCAATGGAAATTAGGTGGTAAGTTATGTTATGGGCTCCTACCTCACTTAGCCCCCTCTACAAACCCTGGGCTCCTCTACACGGGGCTACCTTAAGAAGCATGCTGGTGGTGGGAAAGGAACCTGGAAGGAACAGTGGTCTGGGCTTTTAGAAGCAAGCAGAAGGCCTCAATGCTAATAGAGAGGAGCACGTTTCCAGCAGCCTCATTCTACTGTGTCTTGGCTCACGTCTGTTGCAAGACCCAGCTCAGTGAGGAGTAAGGCAGAGTGTGAAGAAGATGGGAGGTGTGGGAGACGGTGGGTTTGATATTAGACATGTCTCTGTGGCATGCTAAAAATTCAAGTTGAAATTTATCTTGCTCGAGTTGGCTCCCTCTAACTAGGATTTTACCATAGACTGCATCTTAACATAGCCATTGAATCATGGGTTTAACATTACAAGTAGATATGTAGATTAGGTTATTAAAGATACTTGTAATGACTTTACACTATAAACAACATAGGAAGAAGAGATCCTGTTCCACATCCGTTACTCTGAAAAACTTTGATTTATAGAGGCACAAAAGACTTCATTTTCTGGAATCTGGAAAATCAAACAAGATGCTGGAGGAGTTCAGCATATCAGGCAGAATCAATGAGGGAAATTGGAGTTTCAACCTGAAATATCAGCTGTCCGTTTCACTACACAAATGCTGCTTGGCTCATTAAGCTTCTTCAGCATCTCGTTAGACTTAGAATCGTCCCTTTTGCATGGTTTCATTGACCACTCTCATAAGTGAATTCCAGGTATTTCACAAAATCAAGTACAAAGGAGGCTAATAACTACAGCTATCTAAGAGCACGGTGAGGTGGGTGCAGGATAAAACCAAATGAGTGGTGTGGAGCTCAAAAATAGTGTGAGGAGCTGAATGGAATAGGAGCCCTAAAACTTCACCTATCACCTAGATTCCTTATGAGTGCTGCTTATATGTTGTCAGGATGGGGCTTTGTGCCGGTGATGTTGCTGCAGGTAAGTGTTTCATTGCACCCGTGCAGACATACACGTCTGCATATGATGCAAGTGAAGCACTGGAAAATACAAATGATTTTAGCTGCAGCAACGTGTTTATTGGCATTTGTATGAGTTGATACTTGAACAATTTCAAAGCATTTTCATTTTGTGACAGATTTGGAGTCCACCTGTATGAAGAGGATTGAAGAGAGATGGAATGTGCAGACAAGCCCAAGTCGTTATGAGACTACAGTGAATACCGAGCCTGTGAAGAGCGGTAAAGATCGAAGTGAAGAAGCAAAACCTGCAATAAATGCAAAAGAACGCTTTACACCCCAGGATGCTTTTGATGTAAAACCTTATCTATCCCACTGTTATTCAAAGAAAGTTGAAGATTACAAGTATTGTTATGACAGGAAAAATCTTGTATCAAGAAAACAACAATTGCCAACTTTCTGTTCTGTGGCTAGTAGTGAGACTGAATCTGCCTTACTGGAACCTGAGCTAATCAGTCCATTAAAGTCCATCTCTGTCTGCATCAATAAAAAGGCTGCACCTAGCTTAATGGAAATGGAGCCTGATACGATGGAAATCAAATCAGTTACAGAAGCAATAACTGTTATTACTCCAGTTTCAGCTATGCGCTATCCATGTGATTCGGGCTCTAAAATGGGCAATGCCCCAACAGTAGATGGCTCGGAACAAGATGAAAGCATAAGTAAATCTTTTATTGATGTGAAGCCTCCCAGAACAGCTTGTTCCAAGACTGAAAGAAGTTCCAGTCCTTCAGAAGTAATTCTGGAGCTTGGGCAATTGTGCTTAGAGAACCCAATAGAAGATAAAGCACGTTCTGTTCCCACTGTATCCTGTACTGATGAACAACAAACCCTGAACACAATTAGTGTGACAGGCAAAGACCAAAATGATGTAATTATCGAAAGTAGTACAGGACGAGAACAGGGAAATGGTAAGTGTGGTCCATGGGCAGATTTCAATCAAAGTGAAATTGCACTTAGACAAATGTCATGTCAAGATGATCTCAGAGAGAATACATGCACTTTCAAAGTAGAATCTGACAATTGTGGTCTAGCTAAAGCACGTTACCAACAAAGCAACGGCAGTGCAGCTGTGCAAAGACATTTGTTGACGACCAATGGGGATCAAGGTCTCCCACAAATGTCAGTATTGCAAGAGGAAATATCTGACAGAAGAAATTCCTCTTTGGGAGACAATGAAAACAGAAGTGTTTGTCCTCTTGACAGGAACAGATTGGTTTTGGATTTAAACCACATGTCCTTTAAAACATTTGGCGCAGTCAAACATTTCGCATCACCAACCTCGGAACCAAAGATGGAAGTTTTCTCAGTGAGGCCCCAGAAAATTTCTAACCTTCACACAGGACATGGGAAAGGCAACCAATCAAAGGTAGAGCCAAATTCCAACCATGACGAGTATCTTGTGCCTCCCACACAAATAAATGTAGATAATTTCAGTGCACCAATTCCTTGCCTAGGGAATAAAGATACTTCACACAAAATATCTTCGGAAACAACTAAATCAAAGCCACTCTATGAACTAGAATTCACAGTGACTCAGAAGTCTTCAGCAGTGCAAAGTGTATGTTCATCTGCCAAATTCAACAATCTCAACGGGCAAGAAGAAGAGGGGTTAGGTTTTAATGTTGACTCGGAAAATTTGGCTATTCTTACAACTGATAGAACTAAACAGCTTTCAACAGGTGGAAAGGAAGCTTGTAGCTGCCAGATGGTATATGGGAATTGTTTCCGAGCTTTGGGCATTGATGCCATTGATGAACACAAAGAACTAGAAAGTCTCACATGGCCACCTTCACCAAAGACCACTCCACCTGCTTCAGGAAGCCCCTTGCCTCAAGGCCTCGCTACGTTTAATAAACAGGGTGAAGAAACCGTGGCTGCCAAGTGTTATTTTGGTATTCTTGATGCCGTAAAGGATGGAAATCTGGTCCTACCACTGTTCAAGGATAAAAGGTACAACATGCCAAATGGATTTAGGTTGGTGCAAAACGACATTGCAGAGTTACTCAATATACTGAAGGAATGTCCCAGAGAAAGCCATGCAGATGAAGATTGTACAGCACTTACTTCAGTAACCAGGCAAAAACTCGATAGGGAGTGCAAAAGGTTGATGTCTGCCTGTCAAAAGAGTGTAAAAGTAAACCAAACTCCTGATGAAATGATCCTTGGGGTTTCAGAAAGTTTCCAAGCCCTCTCTCAGCTCTCTGAGACATGCTTCCAACTTACAACATGCCCGGGTTGTGCTAAGGACCATGCAGAAGTGGCCAGTACCTTGAGAAAGGTTGTCATGTCTTACAAGATCTTTGTGCAAGCCTCTGAGAATGCATGTAGCAAAATGTCAGATGACTTAGGCATGAAACTTCTGGCAGAACAGTGTGCGTCTCTCTTTACAGGGATTTTCTACCTGAACCAGTTGTTCACAAGTAATTCACTGTCACAATAGAAACTATTGTTTACAAAGTCTGTTGGTCTGAGAGAGGAACCTGGCATTCCTACAACACACCAGAGTGGTGAACCATTCGTCCTTTGCAGGCAACATGTATGTTGTACAATGTGACACAGTGCAATTCATGTGGTCTGTGCCAGCCAACAAGGACTTCATTTAAAGGTGGAAGACAATGTCGTAGTTTGGTATTAACTTTGTTTTGTCACAACTGCTTGCTTACTCAGAACTTCTACAGCCATCATATGGAAAGACTGGCTAATTCATTAAGAAGCTGACCTTTTGTTCATAAAACTGGGTTTTGAGTTTAGTTCATTGCATTAGGATGAAAATTTCTTTTCACTTCTGGATGTAAAGGTTTGTTTTGTGGGATTATTTTCTTGTTGCTAAAGGAAGATAGGTGGTTGTTGTAGTTCTTTTCCATTCCTTGTGGTGCATCAGTCAGCAACCTTGCCACTTGTTTAGCATTTTTGGTTTTTTTTATGAGGCTGAGTTGCTAGCTTGACACCCAACCCAGCACAGATGGACAATGTGCAAGGAGTCGGCCAGATTCAAACCCGGGGACCACTTGCCTTGAAGTCCAGTCCAGATGCTACTACACCACTGGCTGACTTAAAGGAAGATAGGTCATGCCACAAAAATCTTTAGCACTTGAAATAATTGCCACTAAATCAGCATGTCATATTTATGTACAGCTTGCACGTGTCTTGTGTATATGTATCTGCTCGTAAGTGTGTGTGTGTGTGTGTGTGTGTGTGCGCGCGCGTGTGCATGTGTGTGTAAGTCTGGATGTGTGTGTGTGTGTGTGTGTGTGTGCGCGCGCGCGCGTGTGCGTGTGTGTGTGTGTGTGTGTGTGTGTAAGTCTGTACGTGTGTGTGTGCACGCGCATGTGCACGTGTGCATGTGTTTATGGGTATGTACATAGATGTACAGGGGTGTATTTATTAATTATGCTGTCTGACAATATGGGCAGTGAGATATTGTTAAAGCGGGCAAAACAGAAGGAATATGGGATTATAAATGAACATCTACCGACACTGTCTTTCTTAGTGTGTTTGGGAATAGAAATGGGTGAAAAAGTTGGAGAAAGAATGTTCCACTTTTTGATGCCAACATCATTTATTTTGCTGTTCCTATTTCCATTTATCTACATTAATTGTAGAGAACGGATTTCTATATATCTGGAACAAGCTACACTTTCCATCACTTGCTAAAACTAAAGTGAAAACTTTCTCCAAAGAGTTGATATGCTAGTTGCATGGTTTTTATTTCCAGCATCAGGAAGGCGGAGCAAAGACCTTGTTCAGATTAGAGTTGTGAAAATAGAGCAATATGAAAAGTGACCTGGATTTTCGTCCTTGTGAATGTAAGCTACTTTTTGCTGTTCCATGATGAGAAATACAGTCGTCATCTCATGACCTCAGGCTGATGTTTAGATCTTGGCAGAAGGTACTGGTTGTCAAGACACAACGTGAAAAAATCAGAGATTTTTCTCATTTCCAATTAGGAATTGTGAATCTGAGAGTGACTTTGTGATTCATGAGGTCTGAAAGAGATTTAACCATATAACTTGTTTTTAGTTGTTAAATAAAGATATAAAGCCTGGACTTTCTAATCTCTAATATAGCAACAAACCATCAAACACCAGTGTGTATTTGGAGAGTGGCAAACTATGGACTCTCCTTTGTGATGCTCGATGGATGAAGAATGTTAACAATTATGTTCATTAGCATAAAAGCATAAAGGATACTTCTATTTATTTTTCTTTCATTGCCTCAAACTTCCTTCAATCTTCTCAATAAATTATAAAATTAATGTAAATTCCATATCAGAGTATAGAGTAAATATTGCAATTGCTCAGATCGTAATTGAGTATTGTTTTACATGTGTAGAGAATTGCTTCCTCTTTCAACATGAATTCAAACAAATGGGCTACTGCCACTATAATTTATAAGCCCTTTCTCACAGGGATCTGCTGTGCAGAGATATTCTCAATTGTCTTTGATAGAGTATTTCCAAAGTGGCATTTAGGGGCACCACGCACGGTACAGCTCGGGTCTTTGGAGTTTAATTCTGACGCCGTCTGTAAGAAGTTTTTTCCTGTGAGCATGTGGGTTTCCTCTGGGTGCTCCGGTTTCCTCCCACATTCTAAAGACGTACAGTTAGTTGGTTAATTGGTCATTGTAAATGTTCTGTGATTAGGCTAGGGTTAAAGGGGTGGTTTGCAGGGCAGCACAGCTCATTGGGCTGCACGGGCCTGTTCCCTGATGTGTTCCCTCTCTAAATCAGTAAATCCCACTAACTCCCAATTCCCTACTAGTCACTTTAAGCACTGATTAAACAGCTTATTCCAGATTTTTTCTTTTACTTCACTACAAGGGGGTTGAACTGCAGAAAGTCACCTCATTGACTCAAGTCCTTGTTACAGCACTAAATTCACTGTAAATTGGTTCACAGTTAAACAGGCTATTTTATTACAAGGAGATATAAAGAACAAATAGTATTTGCAATGATCGAAGTCAGAAACACAGATCACTTGCCCTTTCTCGAAGAATTTTTTGAGGGAAAAAATTATCATCTGTTCTGATTATTGATAAAATAAACATCTTAATCAAAGATTTCCAAACAATTAATTTGTTAGTGAAATACAATGGGTATTGGCATAGCTACACAGTTAGTTAATTCATCTTACAATACGTATAATTTACAATTGTTTTGCCCTTATTAAATTAAATCAGCCAGACTAGCTAACCTAAGTTGATAATTTGTTTCAGCTTCTTGCACTAAAAATATAAAGCAAAATTACAAATATTCTAAGAAAACAACTTTTCTGATTTGTACAACTAATGGTTCAAAAGGGTATAATTAATGCTTTGGTTGATAAATACTAGATTATGGGGAGAAGGAAGGAGAAGGAGGTTGAGAGGGAAAATCGTGATGGAATGGGGGAGCAGACTCAATGGGCCAAATGGATCAATTCTGCTCCTATGTATTATGGTCCAATGTTTTAATTCTCACATCTCAGTGTATTTTGTGGAACAACTTTTGTGCATACGGAAAAAAGAATATCAGGAATTCACCCTGGTTCTGGGACTATCACACCATCTGGTTAAAGAGGAGGTCAATGAGTAGTAATTCAAATTGTAAACCCCAAGCATTCTCCATCTCAGGGGCTTGGGGCTAAATATAATGAACCATCCCAACCTAAATTGCTCAGTACTTTACAGTAGTCATTGTGGAAAAAGCAAACTAATTAAACATGTTCAATATTGAACATGTTTCTTCCGTGGATGGCCAATATGTTTCTACATTGACTTGGACTGTAGCACGCTGATAAACTGAAGATGGAATTTTGTTTCTCTCCTCACTGATGCCGTGTCACCTGCAAAGTGTTCGCAGTATTCACTGTTTCTGTGCAGCTCAGGGTGACACTGAAAGAAACATGTCATCTTATTTATTAAGATTTTAGTTCTTATTCCCATGTTTAATTATCTGTATTGCCTCACCCCCCCCCCCCCACAGTTTGGTAACCACCTCCAGCTTTACGCTAAGAACTCTTCACCTAAGTTTCTGTATGACCTAGACGGGGGCCTACAGGCTATGGCGGCTCTCAGATAAACCCATTTATCCAATTGCCCAATTTATTTCCCTTCAGTCTATTTGCTACACATATACATGTCAACAGGTAACACTGGCGACCCTACTGAAGCTAACTAACCCACCAAGCATGATTTATTTTGGATGGAGGAAGAAACGGGAGCACTCAGGGGTGATACTGAGAAAATGCAAATTTCACAAAGGCAGCACCAGAGGTCAGAATTGAATACATTAGGACTGTGACACAGCTGAACTACCTGCAGTGCTACTGTGACATCCTAATTTATAAACCCGAGACTTTTGTGATTTGATTTGCACCATGGTTGCTGTGATCACTAACCGCTGTAGGATCACAGCCACACAGTAATACACATTGTCTGCTTGTGTGTTGTTCACTTCCACTGTTTCACTGCTGAAGCAGTAGCTTCTGCTGCCTTGGTTTAAATATCTGTAATTCCCCTCTAAATCTCTCCAGTTGTCCATCTTTCAGACTTTAACCTGTCTCTTTCTTGCTGTTTTATTTCACTGTCCTGTTGTTCCTTTTATTGGTCCAGTTTATTATATTTTACTCTGCTTGTGCTTCTTAGAAGCACCTTGGGACAGTATACTATGCTAAAGGCACAGATGAAAATAAATGGAACTGTTCTGCAGGTCAGGTATATCCGTGGAGAGAGACCTTTGTGGAAGACGAGATGATGTTATCTTATGACAACCATGCAAGTTCTGTGCTGTAAACTTTGGCCCATTGTCTGTAATCAGAATGCTAAATGTGTCCTTTGAACTTGCACATGATAATTGGTGTTTCCTCAGACTCTAACCTCCAAAAATGTGAAAGATAATGCATTGTCACCAGATACATTTTTCCACCTAGTAGAAACATATTTGACTCAGCATTAATCTCAGTGCTCTCTGAGAATTTGTGAGAATGTAGAACTTCTCTTAATTGGTTACTTTCTAGAGTCACAGGTCACCCTTATCTGCACATGATCCTTGATCTCCCATGTATTCCTACCATTAGATACTTTCTCTTGCTGTGTGAAGGCAACCATTCAATCCAAGATGTGAGGGGTGACTGACTGGAAACAATTTTCCTTCTGGAGATCAAGTTACTTTGAATACCCTATTGATTTCTCATATGGATATATGGTCTGAGGACAATTTAAACCTCATGCTATGCCTCATCTCATTTGCAGTCTATCTGGTGGTATCCTGAATCTACTAAGTCAATGGCAGAGAATTAGGAATTTGTCCCTTAGTCTGGTGAAATTTCTCAGTACAAAAATCACAGTAGAGTTTCTTCTGTAACTGTACGTGAAGTGTCCTTGTGCCACATATCGACCATATAGCAAATCCATCAGGAGCATCAGAATCTCAAGAAATATTCTCCCATAAAACCTCTGTGCCTGTAACTCAGGCCAAAGAAAAGAAGTTTCTCATTTGCCTAACATTCCCATTCAAGCAAAATCTGCTCAGGATTAATACTGGTAACTGCAGACTTCACTTACAGCAGCTATCAAATTTATCAGGTCTTTCAACAAAGTAACTTACACCCCTCAGGGGAATAGCACCTAGTAGATAGCCCAAGGAAAATGGTAAAAAGTTGAAACCTGTATTGATTGTACTTGGAAATATTTAACAATAATAGATATAAGATGTAAAATTAATGGTGCATAATATAAAATCAGGTACTATGTAAGTGTATGTGGTTTTACCAGAAGCCTGGTTATTCTTCATAGACTTTGCTCCTGTTGTTTACTATATGTCAACCTAACATACTGCTGTGAACTTGCAGTCTGAAAGTCTTTCATTAAGCAGGTAAGTGAGAGGGTGAAGGAACAGACTAACACAAACATGGTGCAAATTTTTAGACTAATTTGCCTGTATGAACTGTACAATGCACTTTGCAGCTTTTTTTATAAAACTGATACAAGTGATCGCATTGTCACTCCTGTACAGCGTACAGTATAATGCAATGTAAAGCTAGGGAGGCAGTCTTGATCATGATATATGTATTTAGTATGGCTTTGTATTTGTAATGTGATGATAAATATTTTCACTTATTATAAGCTCCAGAGCAAAAATGTACACTAAAGTATTCTTAGATCTAATTAAATATTTATGTTCATTTGATATTCTGTAGCAAATCAAATGACTTGCTGAGCAATTGTTTTTGAACACATTACTCAGTCCAAAAGCTGTTGGATGTCCTAATAGTCAGAGTTTGCACTTCAGCTTCAATGCCATAAGATATAAATTTATTAAATATATAAAAAAACAAAGAATATAAATAAATTTAAGAAAATTATTAATTATAGATGACTCTTGGAATTGATAGCTGCTGCTCAGTTTAGCCTATCCCTCCAGAACTACACAGTCCTGCCATTGCAACACCTGGGCCGGGCTTGAAAGAGCCTTTCACTGAAAATAAAATTCAAATAGGTATAAAACAGGTATCCTTAAAGGTCGTGTGTGGGTCTGACATACAATTCCATCTGACTTTGATCGTTGGCTGTAATTAGGGTATTCATTGTTCTAACTTGAAATATCAACTCTTTCAAATCAGGAAACGACTACTCCGACCAAAGATGAAGCCTCTATTTCTTCTGCATGAAGAGAAATTGTTGAAAACCACAGAAATGAACCCTCTAATGAGAAGCAGTACTGCTGATTATTTCAATGTGCTGTAGTGTTAACAAAAGGTTGAAATGATAGTGCTTTGGAAGGGCTTGCCCTCCTGTTGTCTGTAAGGCAATGCTTCCTGCCGGTTGTACTTTTCTTTCCAAGCAATCTTTTACAATGCCTGCTTTCTTTCAGTATTTTATCATAGAACGGATACAGTCGAGATCAAAACTTACCAGCACACAAAATAAATTAGTCTTCATTGTGTAGTACCGATATGCGATATTTCAAATATCCAAATTATGATTATTATTGAAAAGACTCCATCAGTGAGTGTTTGTTGCCGAGCAGACACAATATGGATTTAACTGCCTTGCCAGTTCTGAATATTTTATCAGATTTATGTCCATTTCCTAAAAAATCAATCTGTCAGCTCCCAGAAAACCCGTAATTTCTGTGTGTTCCCCATAGATATTGGTCAAGAGATTGTGGAGGCATTGGTAATGATCTTTCACAAATCACTGGATTCTGCAATGGTTCCAGGGGACAGGAAGATTTAAAATGTCACTTAGAAGGTTGGCGTCATTCAATGTTTGTAGTGAGATGCTGAAGATGTTCTATAGGTCAGTTGTGGAGAGCGCCCTCTTCTTTGTGGTGGCGTGTTGGGGAGGCAGCATTAAGAAGAGGGACGCCTCACGTCTTAATAAGCTGGTAAGGAAGGCGGGCTCTGTCGTGGGCAAAGTACTGGAGAGTATAACATCGGTAGCAGAGCGAAGGGCGCTGAGTAGGCTACGGTCAATTATGGAAAACCCTGAACATCCTCTACATAGCACCATCCAGAGACAGAGAAGCAGTTTCAGCGACAGGTTGCTATCGATGCAATGCTCCTCAGACAGGATGAAGAGGTCAATACTCCCCAATGCCATTCGGCTTTACAATTCAACCGCCAGGAGTAAGATATGTTAAAGTGCCGGGGTTAGGACTCAATGTATTTAAGTAAACTACTTAAGAACTTTTTAAAAGCTATTATTAATGCTTTTTGAGAGGATGATTTTAGATGCATATCATATTTTTACTGAGTTAAGTATTGTATGTAATTAGTTTTGCTACAATAAGTGTATGGGACATTGGAAAAAATGTTGAATTTCCCCATGGGGATGAATAAAGTATCTATCTATCTATCTATCTATCTATCTATCTATCTATCTATCTATCTATCTATCTATCCACTCTTTAAGAAGGGAGGGAGACAGAAGAAAGGAAATTAGCCAGTTAGTTTGAGTTCAGCGGTTAGGATGAAAATGAATGAGGTTTCAGGGTACTTGGAGCCACATGATAAAATAGGCCAAAGTCAGAATGGATTCCTTAAAGAAAAATCTTGCCTGGCAAATCTGTTGGAGTTGTTTGAGGAAATAACTGGCAGGATAGAAAAAGGAGAGTCATTGGATATTGTTTGCTTGGATTTTCAGAAGGCCTTTGACAAAGTGCCACACATCAGGTTGCTAAACAAGATAAGAGTCCATGGTATTACAGGAAAGATGCTGGCATGGATAGAAGATTGGCCGATTGGCAGGAGGCAAAGAGTGGGAATAAAGGATGCCTTTTCTGGGTGGCTACCAGTGACCAAAGGTGTTCCGCAGCGATCAATGTTGGGACCATTGGTTTTCATGTTATATGTCAATGATCTGAATGATGGAATTGATGGCTTTGTGACCATGTTTGGGAAGAGTAAAGTCATGCACTTTGATAGAAGGATTATAGGTGTAGACTATTTTCAAAATGGAGGGAATATTCAAAAATCAAAGGTGCAAATGGACTTGGGAGTCCTTGTGCAGGATTCCTTTATTTGGCTGAGTGGTGTCATAACAACAACCTCTCACTCAATGTCAGGAAGACCAAGGTATCATTGTAGACTTTAGGAGAGGGAAACCAGAGGTCCATGAGCCAGACTCATCAGAGGATCAGAGGTGGAGATGGTCAGTAACTTTAAATTCTTGGGTGTCACTATCTCAGATGACTTGTCCTGGACATATCATATAAATATAATTGTGAAGATAGTTCTACAGCACCCCTACTTCCTCTGCAGAGGTTTGGCATGTCACCAAAAACCTTGACAAACTCCTATAGATGAGCGGTGGAAAGTGTGCTGACTGGCTGCATTGCGGCCTGGTATGGGAACACCAATGCCTTTGAGTGGAAAATCCTACAGAAGGTAGTGGATTCGGCCCAATACATCACAGGTAAAACCTTCCCAACCACTGAGCACATCTACATGAAATGTTGCCGTAAAAAAGCAGCATCCATCACCAAACATCCTCACCACCCAGGCCATGCTCTTTTCTCACTGCTGCCATCAGGTAGAAGGTACAGGAGACTCAGGGCTCACACCACCAGGTTCAAGAACAGTTACTACCCCTCAACCATCAGGCTCTAGATCAAAAGGGGATAACTTCACTCATCTATTGAGATGTACCCACAAGCAATGATCTGACTTTATCATTTTATTTCATGCTCGCGTTATTTATCGCTATTTATTTACATTTGCATTTGCATAGTTTGATGTCTTCTATGCTCTTGCTTTTTCATTGATCCTGTTTACAGTTACTATTCTATATATTTTTGAGTATGCCTGCAAGAAAAAGAATCTCAGTGGTGACAAGTATGTGCTCTGATAACTTTTACACTGAACTTTGAACTTTAAAGGTTAACTTGTAGGTTGAGTTCAGAGTAAAAAAGGCAAATTGAATCTTAGAATTCATAGAAACATAGAAAACCTACAGCACAATACAGGTCCTTTGGCCCACACAGCTGGGCCAAACATGTTCCTACCTTAGAACTACCTGGGCTTTACCCATAGCCCTCTATTTTCCTAAGCTCCATGTACCTATCCAGGAGTCTCCTAAAAGACCCTATCATTTCCACCTCCACCACCACCACCGGCAGCCCATTCCATGAACTCACCACTCTCTGCATAAAAAACTTACCCCTGACATCTCCTCTGTACATACTTCCAAGCACCTTAAAACTGTGCCCTCTCATGCTAGCCATTTCAGCCCTGGAAAAAAGCCTCTGACTATCCACATGATCAATGCCTCTCATTATCTTATACACCTCTATCAGGTCACCTCTCATCCTCCATCGCTCCAAGGAGAAAAGGCCGAGTTCACTCAACCTATTCTCATAAGGCATGCTCCCCAATCCAGGCAACATCCTTGTAAATCTCCTCTGCACCCTTTCTATGGTTTCCACATTTTGAGAGGAGTAAAATATAAGAGCAAGGATGTTGTAGTGTTCTTGCACAGGTGTAAAAACTGAACTAAACACCAAGTATAAACCGGAGTCAATGAAGCGCGATCCCAGTAAGATTAACCGTTTACTGTTCACTCTTCCACATTAACGTATGGTGAAAACTGTTGATAAAACAATACAAAATATATACAGTATTTGTTTCCTTCTTGGCATCACATTTACATCATAAATACTTGGAAAAATAAAACTACAACAAACTATCCGGTAACATTTTCAATAGGACAAGAAAATAACTTTATCAACCGTCATTACTTTTAACAGAATCAGCGTTAACATTTTTACTTCAACATATTGATTATCTTATGAACTTACGACGTTGCTTCTATGATGTTTCTTAGTGCGTAGAGAGAAAACTTTTCTTGCGATGATCCTGCACACACAAGCCCCCTCCTTCCTGTTTCTCCAAACCGGTATTTTGCCACAAGATGCAGCAAATCCGGGTGTGATGTCATCGTATGCCACGATACATCACAGACAACGAATTTACTTTCAACAACCTTAACTTTAACTAGAAAATGATTACAAATGAATTACTAAAGTGAAAATATAATAAACTAAACAAATGCCTTAAGGGCACCACAAATATAATGCTGAGGCTTTATAAAGCAATGATCAGACCACATTCGGAGTATTGTGAGCAGTTTTGGGTCCCTTATCTGAGAAAAGTTCTGCTGGTATTGGAGATGGTCCAGAGACGATTCACGAAAATGATTCTGGGAACGAGAGGGTTAACATCTGAGGAGCGTTTGATGGCTGGCCTCTTCTACTTGCTGAAGTTTAGAAGAATGGGGGGGGGGGGGGGTTTCATTGAAGCTATCGAATATTAAAAGGCCTAAATAGAGTGGGTGTGTGGAGAGGATATAGTGGTTAAGTCTAGAACCAGAGGGCACAGACTCAGAATAAGACCATAAGACATAGGTGCAGAATTAGGCCATTTGGCCCGTCGACCCTGCTCTACTGTTTCATCAAGGCTGATTCATTCCCTCTCTATCCTGCCTTTTCCTTGTAACATTTCACCTGGCAAATCAAGAACACATCAACCTCAGCCTTAAGTACACCCAATGGCCGGGCCTCCACAGCCTCCTGAGGTAACAAATTCCACACATTTACCACTCTCTGGCTAAAGAAATTCCTCCTCATCTCCATTCTAAATGGATGTCTCTCTGCTCTTAGACTCCTCTACCACAGGAAACACACCCACATCCACTCTATCTAGGCCTTTCAACATTCAATAGGTTTCAATGAGATCCCTTCTCATTCTTCTAAATTCCAGTGAGTAAGGCCTCAGAGCCATCAATCGCTCCTCATATGATAAGCCTTTCATTCCTGGATTCATTCTCGTGAATGTCCTCTGAACCCTCTCCAATGACAGCACATCCTTTCTTCAATAAGGGGCCCAAACCTGCTCATGATTTGCCAAGTGAGGCCTCAGCATTGCATCCCTGCTCTTATATTCTAGTCCTCAAGAAATGAATGCTAACATTGCATTTGTCTTCCTCACCACCGACTCAACCTGCACATTAACCTTTAGGGAATCCTGCACAAGGACTCCCAAGTCCATTTCACCTTGGATTTTTGAATTTTCTTCCAATTAGAAAATAGTCTGTGCTTTTATTTCTTCTACCAAAGTGCACATACTTCTTAACACCATATTCTATCTGACACTTCTTTCCCATTCTCCTAATCTGTCTAATTCTTTCTGTAGCCTCCTTGCTTCCTCAACTCTACCTGCCCCTCCACCTATCTTTGTATTGTCTGAAAACCTGGCCACAAACCATCAATTCTCTTATCCAAATCATTGACATACAACATAAAAAGAAGCGGTCCCTACACCACCCCCTGTGGAACACCACTTGTCACTGGAAGCCAATCAGAAAAGGCTCCCTGTATTCCCACTTTTTGCCAGTGCTCTGTCCATTCTAGTATTTTTCCTATAACACCATGGGCCCCCTTGTTGTTGAACATTGTTGACTACTTTCCTTGTAACAACAAATATACTTCAGTCCCTCAAAGATTGGGAAGTTTGAAAGCTCTGTCTAATGTTAGTTACACCCCCCCCCCACCTGTGAGTAGGTAAGTGATAGAATCTGGGGGAGCTGATGGGAATGTGGGGAGAGTAAGATGGGTTAAATATGATTAGAGTAAAAATGGGTGTTTGATGATCATCTCAGACTCTGTATGTTGAAGGAGCTGTGTCCATGTTCATTTCTGTATGGAGCTATGACTTGAATTTGTATGCATGTTGTTCAGTGTTCTGATGCTGAAGAAACTACCATTAACAATTGTTAGCACCATTTATTGTCCGATAGTCTACTTGTTCAGCAGGAAATGACAACCAGAGTCTCCAGTGATCATTTCCTCTGGGGTTGGATGAGTCCTGGAGTTTATCCTGGTGCATAACAAATGATGAAAGCGGCAAATGTGAGCTGCCACCTCTGTGGGGCAAATGGATTTGATTGTGTTGTAAATATACAAATGGAATTTTCTGATTTCCCATGGCCGACCTTCAACAATCCCAATACCTGCCAGCATATTTTAATTTCTCTCGCTCTCTTCAGTTCTGACTGGATAAAATTGAGGTCATTCTTTCTGAAGATCAGCTTTGAATTCACTGGTTCTACTGTTCAGGATAAGGCAAAAGAGTCGTTCATAATCTCCATCAGCCTCCTTTAAAATTAAAAAACAGAAATCACATCAACATCTAACATGCTTTTCTCCAGCAAGAACTTGACCAATTTTCTAATTGTTCCTATTAATCCAGTTTCTTCATCCTGCCAATCATTCTGATTGATCTCTGCAAACTCTCTATTCCCCCAACTGTGATTTGCACCATGAAGTCCTCCTTGTAATTCAAGTACAACTGATACGGTAGGATTGGATTGGATTAGGTTATTGTCAAATAGACCAAAATGCAATGAAATTTCTCACACAAAAATACAGCTGCAGATGCTGTGGATCAAAGAATAAGTACACGACGCTGGAAGAACTCAGCAGGTCAGGCAGCATCTCATTTGCATGCAGTTCACAGAGTAAACCAAATACCTAGTAGTAACAAGTACAATTATGTAAAGATGCAGCAATGATTTACAAAGAGGCAGGACTCCCTCAATTTGACAATACTAGGTGCATTAATTGCACCTTGAACCCTGTATAAACCATAGCTCTTCAATAAGCAAAGTCATTCTGAATAGGGGGAGTTTATCAAATAATCAATTCAGCTTCATCCTGCCAACTGGTTGATCTGAGCATGTGCTATGAAACAGAGTGTGTAGTCACCACATTCAAACATCTAGCAACTACTTGCCGGTGGCCATTGAAACAAAGAAAGCAACTTCGCTTTTCACACTTTTTCTGGCAAATGGGTGCTGTAAACAGTGACCTGTGACTTCCTGGTTGGAGTTGAGCTGAATTCTCTGTACCACCTGGCACTTTTGTGCTGTGGGCTGGGGTCTCGGAGAGGCATGATGGTTGGAGAATGTCTGGGGTGGAGTTGCTGGAGTGGCCTCGGAGGCAATTCGACGTGGCGGAGTCAGGAAAGATCAGGGGGTTTGATCAATTTAAGAGCCGGGCCATATTGGAAAGATCAGGTACTGGCCAAATCAAAGCAGCAGAGCCTGTCGTGGTTACTTGAAATGACTTGGAGACACAGACAATTCTTCAAGAAAATTAAACCTTTATTTGCAAACAAAGGCTGAGGCAATCAATGAACTCGTCACCGAAAGCCCCCCGAGCTCCGGTGTACAGCATTCTTTATAGTAATTTCTTATCTCAGTTACATTTCGGTTTCATCAGCATACCCAATCAATTTTTAGTTGCATATCATCTATATATGAATTAATTAATCGCTCTTGCCTAGCCCGCGGTACGTCACCATTGTTTTTCACCCGTTCGCATTGGGGCCTTATTCGTGGCCAAGATTATGTTTTTCAGACAACCTCCCTCACAGTACATTCCTGCTCGCAGCATCCAGTCCGCCACCGTTATCTCGTACTAAACAAAGGCTGAGTGTAATACATGGGATACATCGCAGCTAATAGTGTTACAAAACAAGCAGGTGTACTGTAAGTGCCATAATATGCAGCTAAGAGAGTACAAAGTATCTAGTGAAAACAACACATAACAAAATGTGCCTAGTAAAATAATACATATTAATATTCGGTACCTAGAAGTGATTACATAGTATAGTAAATAGCTAATACATAGTGATTATAGTTCATGGTTATATAATGATTATATCAGGTATGTTTCTCAATAAGCCCAAGCCTGAAGGCATATCAAAGTGGCAGAGAGTGAGGAACAACCTGAAGTTTGGGCACTGGGTCAGGTTGAAATGGTCAGAGGCGAGGGTCAATCTGGTCTGGCTTGCTGCTCTGCAGTTTACTCGTCTCTACGCTGGATTTGGATTGGCTGCAGTGATGCCTGGCTCTGTGAACTTCAGTCCCGAATGCTGTTCGCTTGCTCTTACTGTTTGTACAATTTGTTTTTCCTGTTTCTCTGCACATTGGCTGTTTGATGGTCTTCTTTTGTTTTTAATGGGTTCTGTTGTGTTTCCTTGCTTCACGGCTGCCTGTCCAATCTCCAGGTTGTATAAAGTATACACAGTTTGATAACAAATGTTCTTTGAACTTTGAAATATCTCTGACATGGTGGGGAGGGCTGAGGCAAGAGTGTGGGTTGTGTGCTTGAGTGGAGCGTGACCCTCATCGGGCTTTCGTAAGCTGATGAGTTTCACGTTAGCTGAGAATGCGGTGTCCAGAGGCTGGAAATTTTATTGAAACAACTTCCACTGTGATTTCAAATTCATTGGCACTGCAGTTTGGCCCAGGGGTTAGGAATGAAAGGCAAGTGTGATCTGCTGGCTCCACAAGTTGAAGGACCTCTTCATTTATCTGGAACCTTTAATGCAACAAAATATTCCAGGATGTTTCTTTGAAATTTTATCAAGCAAAAACCGAAGACAACAACATCGGGGAATTTATGGCAGGTGATCAAAACTTTGGTTGAAGATGTAGGTTTTAAGGAGTCTCTTGGAAAAAGAGAAAGGAAGGAATTCAAGAGTGCCTCAGTTGCCGAAGAAACACCTTTGAACAGTACAGAGACCAAAGTTAGACTACAGCAGGAAAGTCCCAAAGCTCTTCAAAGAAGAACATAGAACAATACAGCACAGTACAGGCCATTCGGGCCACAATGTTGTGCCAACCCTTAAACCCTGCCCCCCCCCCATAACCCTCCACCTTAAATTCCTCCATATACCTTTGCACTTTGCAAGGTGGAACAAAAGGACAGAGTATTGTTTAACTGAAGCAAAATGGCAGAAAGCTGCAGTACCAGGGGATATGACAGTGCTTGTGTATGAATCAACGAGAGTGAAGACACAATACAACAGATGTTAAGAAAGACTAATATAAAGTTGGTCTTCATTTCAAAAGGGTTGGGCTATAAAGATAGCCTTACTGTAACTGTTAAAAGCACTTCAGGAACACTTTGAATAACTTTTGGTCTCCCTCTTTTGAGAAAAAAAATTAATTGCAGATGGTTCAGAAAGTTTAGAGGGGTTGTCCTACGAGGGACAAGGTCTCTGCTCAGCGGCGTTTAGAAGAGTGAAAGGTGGTCCTTTTGATACGTATGAGGTTCTAGGCAGGCGAAATGCTGAGAGAATGTTTCCTGTCGGAGAGCCCAGAACCAGGGGGGCATGGTGTCAGAATAAAGGAGCAGCAACGAAGAATTTGATCTTTTGGAGCACGGGTTCCCAAACATTTTCAGACCATGGACCAATATCATTAAGCGGGGGTGGGGGGGATCTTTGGAATTTCTTGGCCCAAGGAGCTGTGACAGTGAGCTACATTTCAGTAAGGGCATCAAGGGCTGTGATGAAAGGGTTGGATATCAGAGGAGTATTGAATCAGACTTCATTGTATTGAATAGCGGAGCATGCTCAAAAGCCTATTCCCTTTTCTATTCCCCGTGGAAAAGTGCAAATATATCGGAGCCTTATGGAGATGGGGGAGATGAGAGACACAGGATGGAGTGAGGCCACTGAGCCATTTGAAAATTCAGACAAAGATTTTTTTTTAAGGTTTTGCTTAATTAGAAGCCAGCTTGAATTGGTGAGAATAGTGATGGTGAATGAGCAGGTCTTAGTGTGAGGTAAAGTACAATTTTGGAGAAGCAAGTTTATGGAGAATAGGGTAATGGAGGCAAGCTAGGAGTGTGTTAGAATAGTTGAATCTAGAGATAACTATAGTGTAGATGATGCAGCCAGCAGCAAATGTCAAATTAAGCAACACCTTTTTTTCTGGTAGTCTAGGTACTCTATACTCCCTCTGGACCTCTGAATAAGCCTTTATCGGCCTTTGGATTTCACTTCTCAGCCATGTATGGTGGAGAAATTATAATTAGGCCTGTGGATTTCAAAGATCTAAAGTGTGAGTGGTAGGACTGGAAGAGATAGTTTTGAGGATGTATTTTATTGTCAGTGGATGGTAATTTAAAAAATAAGACATTCCTTAACCAGGAGCCTGTATTCAGCAGCAAGTATGGAGTGAGGGGCAAATAGGAGGTGGTGTTTTACATGCAGTAGTTTACTGAATATTATTAGCCTTAAAATATAAAATTGCAGTGTAAAATGTTGTTATTTAAATGGGGAAGAAGATATATAGTCTGGCAATTTATTTAAAGTTTTTTGCATGGAATGCTAGCATGTGATGTGATGTTTGTTTCTGAGAAAGTCTCATGCGACTGCTATATTTTAGTAACTGTCACCTGCCATTTCCCATGCAATGGAAAAGACAAACATGAGAAAATCTGCAGATGCTGAAAATCCAAATTGCTGAAACACACACGTAATGCTGGAGGAACTCAGCAGGACAGGCAGTATCTATAACAATAGAGTAATAATATTGAGTAAATTGTGCTGATGAAGGGTCTTGGCCCAAAACATCTTTACTCTTGTACTCTTTTTCCATAGACGCGGCCTGGCCTGCTGAGTTGCCCCAGCGTGGAATAGACAAGTGTAGTGGTAACGGAATGAAGCTTTATCTGCCAATGCATTGCGACAAGCTGGAAACAGGAGTGTTATGTAATCTTTATGGTGGAATGAGATGTGATCAGAAGCCCATCTCTGAACTAAATACCCAGTACAATCCAGAAAGATTCGGATAAGAAGTGGGAATTCACGGCAGTACTGAAAACAGTAACTTTAGTCTTTCCTATTGAAAAACATTTCTGCTAACCCGCTGCTCGATACAGAATTGCAGCAGGGTTATCTGCCTGTAAGAAATAGCCACAGGCTGAGGACAGATCGTGGTGATGGGGTAGGAAGGGAAAGGAAGGTCATTGGAAGAGAATCACCGATTTCCATTAGGTACGTGAGAATGAAATTGCCAAGGATAACCTGCAAAGTTTGACAATCTCTGATAAAACCATTCCAGTTTTTAGATAAACACAAGAGATCCTGCAGATGCTGTAAATATTGAGCAACACATGCAAATGCTGGTGGAACTCGGCAGAAGAGGCAGCATCTCCGGAGAGGCAATAAACAGTTATCGCTTCTGGCGGAAACCTTCCAACATGACTGTTTCTCCACCCGAAACGTTGATTCCCTGCACAGATACTGCCTGACTTGCTGAGCTCCTCCAGAAATTTGTGCATGTTGCCTTTTTTTAAAAATTAGAAAGCAGCTGCAGGTTATTCCACGTTCTTAAACGATTTCCTCTTGCACTCTGAACTGGATGCTGGATGGTCAGCGTGACTGAATGCAATATTTCTTTACGAATATCCTATTACTTGTTTGCTTGCTTAAAACCTGAAGGTTATCCAATTCTGATAAATAATAATTGAGCTGGTGCACTAATTTCTACAAATGCTGTTTGCACCGTCGAGCATTGCTAATTTTCTGTTTATAACTTTAGATTTCCAACGATCCAGTAATTTTGACATTACGTCACATTGTATGGTAAGTGGGAATCTCCAGCAAACTCATTCCCATATGGTTCTTTAAAAAAATTTCCAAGAGCTGCACAGTTTTTCGCTCCTAAATCCTGTAAATATAAACAAATGTCCACGTGTAATAAATAACGATGCAGAAAATGTGAAAATGCTGAAGAACTACAGCACACCCAGTTTCCCGTTGCACCCCGGATATCATCGCAGCTCCTTCGACGGAAGGACGTGCCATTGCGTCTTGACATCACGTATCATGTCGCGGGGCAGGTAGCTGGAGGCTGAGAAAACACAAAGTACACTGTAGATGCTGAGGTCTAATCAACGCGTACAAACAAGCTGGATGAACTCAGCAGGTCAGGCAGTATCCGTGGAAATGAGCAGTCAACGTTTCGGGCCTAGACCCTTCGTGAGGACTGAAGAGGGAGGGGGCAGGGGCCCTATAAAGAAGGTGGGGGGAGGGTGGAAGGTGCCAGGTGAAAAACCAATCAGAGGAAAGATCAAAGGGTGGGGGAGGGGATAGGCCGGAGAGGTGAAGAAGGAACGTAAGGGGAAAGCACTATGGGTAATAGAAGAAGGCAGAATCATGAGAGAGGTGATAGGCAGCTGGAAGAGGAGGCAGAGTGAAAGTAGGATGGTGGGAGGGAGAGGGAGGGAATTACCGGAAGTTGGAGAATTCGATGTTCATACCAAGGGGCTGGACGGTAAGAGATATACCCAGACGGTATATGAGGCGTTGCTCCTCCAATTGGAGTTTGGCCTCATCATGGCAGTAGAGGAGGCCATGTATCCGAATGGGAATGTGAAGGAGAGTTGAAGTGAGTGGCAACCCAGAGATCCTGTCTGTTGTGGCGGACGGAGTGGAGGTGCTCGACGAAGCGGTCCCCCAATCTGCGTCGGGTCTCACTGATGTAGAGGAGGCTGCACCGAGAGCACTGGATGCAATAGATGACCCCAACAGACTCACAAGTGAAGTGTTGCTTCACCTGGAAGGCCCGTTTGGGGCCCTGAATGGTGGTAAGAGAGGAGGTGTACGGACAGGTGTAGCACTTACACTTGCAGGGATAAGTGCCAGGTGGGAGATCTGTGGGGAGGGACGTGTGGACCAGGGAGTCGCGGAGGGAACGATCCCTGTGAAAAGCAGAGAGGGGTAGAGAGGGAAAGATGTGCTTAGTGGTGGGGTCCTGTTGAAGGTGGCGGAAGTTGCGGAGGATCCAGAGGCTGGTGGGGTGGTAGGTGAGGACAAGGGGGACACAGTCCCTGTTGTGGTGACGGGAGGATGGGGTGAGGGCTGAAGTGCGGGAAATGGAGGAGATGCGGGTGAGGGCATCATTGATGACGGCAGACGGGAAACCACGATTCTTAAAGAAAGAGGACATTTGAGATGTCCTGGAACCGAAAGCCTCATCCTGGGAGCAAATGCGGCGGAGACGGAGGAACTGGGAATATGGAATAGCATTTTTACATTTGGCAGGGTGGAAAGAGGTATAGTCAAGGTAGTTTTGAGAGTCAGTGGGTTTATAGATGTCAGTGGACAGTCTGTCTCCAGAGATGGAGACCGAGAGATCGAGAAAGGGGAGAGAAGTGTCCGAGATGGACCAAGTGAACGTGAGGGCTGGGTGAAAGTTAGAGGCAAAGTCGATGAAATTGACGAGCTCAGCATGGGTGCAGGAAGCAGCACCAATGTAGTCGTCAATGTATTGAAGGAAAAGTTGGGGAGCAGTACCAGTATAGATTTAGAGCATAGACTGTTCCACATTACCCACGAAGAGGCAGGCATAGCTGGGGCCCATTCGAGTGCCCATTGCTACACCCTTGGTCTGGAGAAAGTGGGAAGAGCCGAAAGAGAAGTTATTAAGTGTGAGTACCAGTTCCGCCAACCGGAGGAGTGTGGTGGTGTTGGGGAACTGGTGAGGCCTATTGTCCAGAAAGTAGCGGAGGGCTTTGACGCCTTCTCCATGGGGAAAGGCTGAGAAACACGCGTCATCGCGAGGTGCCGTCCCGAGGGCGGGGCTGAGCGAAGCGCGTCGTTACGCGCTGACGTCACGTAGTGACGTGGAGGGGTGTGCCGAGCTCGGGGAGCTGAGGCAGGAGGTAAAGCGCGGCGGTTGGTCCGGGCTCAGGAGCGCGGTTGCTGCGGAGAGGCGTGCCTTAGTACCGATGGCTTCGTGGGGAGGGGTGCTGCGAGTGGTTGGATGAACGCCCAAGGGCAAGGCCCGGCCGCCCGAGGGGCCTGATGAAGGAGGTAAATCCCCTCCCAGCCGCTGCAGAGTGGGGCGCAAGGCAAGTACTGGAGCAGGCCGGGTGCAGAGCGGTTGTCAGCGCAGTTTGGTGCCTCTGAATTAGAAATGGCTGTGACAGTCTCTCTCCGGGGGATCGAGGCTGCCCGGGGAATGCCGTCGCTCCATTTTAATAACGGTCTCCATGAATTTGTGTGCACTCCGTCGGTATAGACAGCAGCTCAGTCTCCCAGTCCTCTCAGTCCATTCGTAGCACTTTTACTCGCCCTTTGTTGCCCTTGAAACATTGGTGCTGAACTACCGAATTCGCCTTGAATGTGCTGTGTTCGTCAGGTTCCTGAATTTAAACCCGGTGGAGATGACAGCTGATATATTTACCATACAGGATTCTGTGTGACTTGGAGTTGGTGGCCTAGAGTGTCTGTAGCTTTTGTTTTCGGAGTCGAGAGGTCTTCCATGGTTCTACCGTGTATAGGAAGCCCTGACAGACATTATAATTTTGGGAAGGGGAATGATGTTGAAGTATTGAAGTGGTTGGAATTAATAGAACATTATTATAGGAATATAGATGAATTTTCATTGAAAAAATATAGAAATTACAATTTAAAATGAGCACGAAATAGATATGAATTTTAGGTTGATAAAAGGAAGGAATTGACTGGTGGGATTAATTTAGAATTATTTTATTACTTTTGTACAGATCCTACGAAGATGGTGGTGGAATGGTATTCAGTGAATCTGTATTTGTGAATGTTCTCGACTGAGATGCAGTTTGCTTCAGCAGCTTGGTCATATTATCATTTTCCAATTTTCTGTGGGGTGCTGCGTGTTTTGGCTGTAGATTGCCTTTACACTGCCCAGCAATGTGTGTTATGGTTATAAGTGAGCTGTGGAACCTCCTTTCCCCTCATCATCGTTTTAGGTCATAGTCTTCAGGGCTTATACAATTGAATTAACAGTCTAAGAATGCTTTACATTTGTGGTTTTGCCTCAAATCAGTCCTGGTGCTTTCTAGATGATATATGCTCTTCATGGTTGCTGATTGGGATGGATCAGAGCAATCAGACAAGTGAATTTATTGGTTAGGTTTGTTAGATTACCTGTGAAACCCTACCTGAAAAGTATTTTTTTATTGACTGTTGGAGGACTTCATTGATAGGTACTGTTTCAATCATTTCTTTTGACAGATGGAGAACTCCTGGAGTTAGCTTTCCCTTCTGTCATTGACAATCACAACTTGCCAGAGGTTTGTTATTTTTCACCTCTGTTTGTCCCTCGGAAGATCAATTTATCTTCCTGTCAGGATGCAGGCCTGTTTTTTTTTGTGTGAGGTCAGAAAGAGGTTCCTCCTTTAAGATTTCCTTTTCCTAATTCACCCTCCCCCTCTAGTCACACACTTGTTTCTCACATGGGAATCACTTTGGATGCAATAACTGTAACCCATCTACAAAAATGAAGGTGAATCCAATTGCAGTAGCAACATGATGTCCCAACCATGCTCCTAACCATTTCTCCCTGTGAACTGCTTCCTGCTTTGTAATATGGATAGATTATGGGTTCTGTCCACCTCGAGCTAACCATCAAACTGTTCTAAGTTTTATTACCAGAGACAGTACTGGTTGAAGAGGAAATGCTTCATGGATGTTCTCAAAACCTCCTTGAAAAGGTGAAAAATTATTTGTGGGGAATACCTGGCCCATGACTGTTCAAAATGAAAATGAGCATTCATAATGATATTAAAAATCTTCATCATTCATTGGGAGCATATCCATCTCCCAAATTTCACACCCACTTCCCTGGCACCTCTTGTCCCACCTTTGGCAGAATTTGGAGGTCCCACATGGCCTCTTCAGAACTGCAGTGAGTGTACTCAACCTTTTTCTCATTGTGCAGAATTTCTTGCATTGTTGACTGAGTCCTGATGATGCTGAAGTATCTTTCAGTCTTAGACATGAGATTCCACAGATGCTGGAAATTCAGAGCAGTGCAAAGAAAATAGTGGAGGAGCACAGCAGGTCAGATAGCATCTGTGGAGAGGAATAAACAGTTGGTGTTTCAGGCCAAGAGCTTTCATCAGGACTGTAAAGGAAGGGGTGGGAAGCCAGAATAAGGAGGTTGGGGGAGGAAAAGGAGAATAAGCTGGCAGATGATAGGTGAAACCAGGCGAGGGGGGGGGGGTAGTTGGAGGGCAGGGGACACTGAAGCTGGGAGATGATGGGTAGAAGAAGTAAAGGGCTGAAGAAAGCGGAATCTGATAGGAGAGGAGAGTGGGTCAAGGGAGGAAGGGAAGGAATGGCCCGGGGGGGGGGGGGGTGGTTGATAGGCAGTCGAGGAGAAGAGAAAGGTTAAGAGTGGAATCGGAATGGAAAAAGAGAGAAAGGGAATAGCTGAGGAAGTACAGGAATTGCTGTTCATGCCATGTATTTGGAGGCTGCCCATTTGGAATACAAGATGTTGCTCCTCCAACCCATTAGTGGCCTCATGGTAGCAGTGGAGGAGGCCATGAACGAACATGTCGGGGTGGAATTAAAATGAGAAAGCTCACCTTTTGTGGCAGATTGAGTGAAGGTTCTTGATAAAGTGACTTCCCCCAATCTACATTGGGTTTCACTGATGTCGAGGAGGCCACACTGGGAATACCAGATACAGTACACCATCCTAACACTCCATCTGGAAGGACAGCTTTGGGCCCTGAATGGTGGTGAGTGAGGTGAATGGAGGTGTAGGGGCAGGTGTAGCTCTTGTCCCACTTGCAGAGTTAAGTACCAGGTGTGAAAAGATGAGTAGACAAGGGTGTTGTGTAGAGAGTGATCCCTGTAGAAAGCAGAGAGTGGGGCTGAGGGAAAGATGTGTTTAGTGCTAGGATCCTTTTGAAGATGGCGGAAGTTACTTGCTGTGGAGGCTCGTGGGGTGATAGGTAAGGACAAGATGAACTCTATTCCTATTGTGGCAGGCAGATGGGGTGAGGGGAAGTGTCCAGGAGATGGAGGGCATATGGGTCAGGACAACATAGGTAGAGGAAGGGAAACTTTGAACAAGGAGGCCATCTCGGATGTTCTGGAATAGAAGGCTTCTTGAGAAAAGAGAAAGCGGAGATGGAGGAACTGAGAAGTGAATAGCATCTTTGCAAGTGACAAGGTGGAAAGAGGTATAGTCAGAAGGTTTATATCAGTAGACAGTGTATCTCCAGAGATGGAGACAGATCAAGAAAGGGAGGAGAAATGTCTGAGATCAAATAAATTTGAGGGCAGGGTGGTAGTTGCAGGCAAAGTTGATGAGCTCAGCATGGATGTGGAAGTAGTGAATGTTATGCAGAAAGGGTTGGGCCACACTCCCAGAGAGTGGACTGTTCGACTTTGCAAGCAAAAAGATAGGTACAGCTGAGACCCATGTGGATACCCATGGCTACACCTTGGGTGTAGAAGAAGTGAGAAGAAACAAAAGGGAAATTGTTGAGGGTGATGCCAGTTCTGCCAGATGGAGGTGGGTAGTGATGGAGGGGAACTGGTTAGGTCTGTTGTAATCTTTCAATCTCTTTGTTTTCATGAACAATATGTCAGGTTTTCAGAGCCAAACTTGATATTTCCATATATTATTCACCATAAAATGCTAGTCCATGGTTAGGTTCTGGCAGGTATTTGTTAATTTGACAAGAAATGTTTCTTTTAAAATGGTAAATAATTTCCCTCATTTGATGACATTATAGTTACGAATCCCGCAACCCACCAGGGTCATAGAGCTGCTGTACGGATGAGCTCTGCACTGGTTGCCTCCATCTCTCACGGTTGTGGACGAGTGCCTGGGTTGTGGCAAAGCTCTCTCCGATCCACTCTGATGTTGTCTGTCCATTTCTTCCTCTGTCTGTCCCTTTTTCTTTTCCCTGCACCGTTCCTGAAGAATGGCCTTTGAGAGTTCACTTGATCTTGTTATGTGACCATACCATCTCGGTTTCCTCTTCTCTACTGTGGACAGTAGATCTTGGTAGTATTTCATGCTGGGTGATGGGACATGGTCTGTATAGGAGATGCTAAGGAGCCTTCTGAAGCATCTCATTTCTACTGCCTGGATCCTCTTTTGCAGTTCTGATGTCAGAGTCCATGACTTCATGAAGTATGATGACGTGTCTTTTCAAATATCCAAAATTAGTTCTGTCCATATAAACTTCTACCTCGTCTCTGATCTTCCTTTCCCTTTCAAATTTATTGTCTCCCAAATCTCTATATATTTTTCAATGTTTAGATTGCCTTAGATTTCCATAAAAGTTTACAAATAGAGCTTTTTATGTATCCACAGTAAACATTAATTTCTCCACAAGTTTGTAGCCTTTGATGTGAAAGTTTATACCATTGTTTCACATCTTGTCCTTGATAGACAATGCTGGTGGGATTGTTGTCACATGTAATCTATAGTATCTAGTTGTTAGTGGTGAGTCACCTGAAGTGGCATGTCCTCCTACTTTCCTGCTGTCGCAAACAAATATATTAACTTCCTCCAATGTCCCGTTAAACCCTGACCTTTAAAAATACATAAAATCCAACAAACGGTAATAATATCTCATTTTAATCTTTTGACTTTGCAGGCACAGAGCGTTAAACAGCTGTGGAGTTAGGCCAAACAAACGAAACAGGAATACCGGGTAGTTAAATTTCAGGTTAACAAAGGCTTACAGCATGGATGCTCTGAGGTAGAATTGGAGACAATGTAAATAAACACAGAATTCTTTTCAACCTGCCAAGAAGGGCTTGTTGTAGGAGTCTGACAATCACTAGTGCATGAACATAAATTTATTCCAACTAAATACTGAAAAAGGAGGCTGTTGCCATCAATTCAGTGTGAAGCAACATGATAGTGTAGTGGTTAGCGCAACGCTTTACAGTACCAGCAACCCGGGTTCAATTCCCACCGCTGACAGTAAGGAGTTTGTACGTTTTTCCTGTGATCGTCTGAATTTCCTCCAGGAGCTCCGGTTTTCCTCAGTCCAGAGACTACCAGTTGGTCATTGAAAATTGTCCCATGATTAGGCTAGGGTTAAATCGAGCCAGAAGGGGCTATTCCATGCTGTAGTTCAATAAAAAATTTTAACAATTAAAAATTCCTGTCATTGATACCATCATTGATGCCACGGTGGTGAGGTTTCCACAGCAATACTCCACAATCAAGACCATCTAACACTGACCCCTGTATTCTGATAAGTGTGTGGGAGGATTGGTGTGTTGGTGGGGGCACTGCACAGTTGGAAAATAGTTCTTAGCATGATTTTCTGTAATAAGAATCCATGTCATGTGGGCATGTGTCAAAAACACAAGCTGAAAAAAATTGTTCATTTATTTACATTTTCCTGCACAAATACTGTGAGAGCAAATTTTATTCCGTCACCTTTGCTGTTTTTTTGAGGTTTTGAGTAATGATTTGTGAAATTGGTAAGGGTGATTTCTGTTACCCAAATGGCTGTAACAGGGGTTGGCTGTACTTTGATCTCTAATCTATGGTTTGTCTCTAATTCTGCCTGAGGGTATTCATGCTATAAGCCTCATTGTTCTGTTTGTCCTTCTAACTCCACTGTCCATTAACAGAAGATTAAAACTCTGTACCTTCACTCTAACGAGCAGCATTTTACATTCTCCCATCACACCTGTGCTTGTTGCATTGCATTAGCTTTTAGTTGGCAGTATCTCAGTTTTAAAGTTCACAGTGTGTCTTTCAGATTACAAAACAAAAATTAACAACCCTTCCCCCCTCCCCCCTAACATATCCTTATAGAAAAAAAGAGAAGAAAAAAGAAAGAAAATGCATATATATTTATTTCTTTCCCCAGATGACCAATAATTTTATCTTCGGAGCACCTATATATTTAATCCTATTTTTTGTAAATAAGGGCGCCAAATTTTCAGAAATATTTCATATTTATCTCTTAAATTATAAGTAATTTTTTCAAGTGGAATTCAGCTAAAAATTTAGTTCTTCCAGCGATCTATACTTAAGTATGAATCCGATTTCCAAGTAACTGCAATAGCCTTTTTGGCTACTGCAAATGCAGTTTTTATGAATTCTTTCTGATATTTATTCAATTTGGATTTCAATTTTATCCCTTCAATATCGCATAGTAAAAATAATGTTGGATTATGTGGAAGTTGTATTCCAATAATTTGTTCCAGTAAAACTCTTAAATTTGTCCAAGTAGGTTGAATTTTAAAACAAGACCAAGTAGAGTGTAAAAAAAGTACCAATTTCTTGATTATATCGAAAACATTGATCAGATAAATTTGAGTTTAATCTATTTTTTGTGGTGTAATATATATTTGATGTAAAAAATTATATTGTACTAATCTTAGTCGAACATTTATTGTATTTGTCATACTGTCAAGACAATCTTGACCAACTTGTTTCATCAATTTTAATATTCAAATCAGTTTCCCATTTTTGTCTTGACTTATGAATTCCTTGTTTAATTGCCTGTTTTTGAATCAAATTATATATACCAGAAATATTTTTTTAAATTTTTCCTTTATGAATTAAAGTTTCTATTTCATTAGGTTTCGGCAATAACATTGTTTGACCCAGTTTATCTCTTAAATAAGCCCTTAATTGGAAATAACAGAAAAGAGTGTTATTTGATATTTTATATTTATTCTTTAATTGGTCAAATGACATTAATATACCTCCTTCAAAACAGTCTCCTATATATCTAATCCCTTTGTGAAACCAGTTATATAAAAGTTGATTATCCATTGTAAAAGGGATAAGTTTATTTTGAATTAAAGGTCTCTTTGCTAATAAAGATTTCTTTATCTCATCATCAACATTTATCTTATTCCATAAATAAGATAAATTTAATATAAATATATAAATAAATATAAATATAAATTAAATTGAAAATAAAATCCTGTACACATCAGACTTCCAATATAACTCGGAGTCCTGCCATGTGCAGACGTTTGCTGATGACACGGCCATAGTGGGGTGTGTCAGGAATGGACAGGAGGAAGAGTATAGGAAACTGATACAGGACTTTGTGATATGGTGCAACTCAAACTACCTGCGTCTCAATATCACCAAGACCAAGGAGATGGTGGTGGACTTTAGGAGATCTAGGCCTCATATGGAGCCAGTGATCATTAATGGAGAATGTGTGGAGCAGGTTAAGACCTACAAGTATCTGGGAGTACAGTTAGACGAGAAGCTAGACTGGACTGCCAACACAGATGCCTTGTGCAGGAAGGCACAGAGTCGACTGTACTTCCTTAGAAGGTTGGCGTCATTCAATGTTTGTAGTGAGATGCTGAAGATGTTCTATAGGTCAGTTGTGGAGAGCGCCCTCTTCTTTGTGCGGTGGCGTGTTGGGGAGGCAGCATTAAGAAGAGGGACGCCTCACGTCTTAATAAGCTGGTAAGGAAGGCGGGCTCTGTCGTGGGCAAAGTGGTCAATTATGGAAAACCCTGAACATCCTCTACATAGCACCATCCAGAGACAGAGAAGCAGTTTCAGCGACAGGTTGCTATCGATGCAATGCTCCTCAGACAGGATGAAGAGATCAATACTCCCCAATGCCATTCGGCTTTACAATTCAACCGCCAGGAGTAAGATATGTTAAAGTGCCGGGGTTAGGACTCAATGTATTTAAGTAAACTACTTAAGAACTTTTTAAAAGCTATTATTAATGCTTTTTGAGAGGGTGATTTTAGATGCATATCATACTTTTACTGAGTTAAGTATTGTATGTAATTAGTTTTGCTACAATAAGTGTATGGGACATTGGAAAAAAATGTTGAATTTCCCCATGGGGATGAATAAAGTATCTATCTAAATCAATCAAATGTTTTAGCATAGGAGATTCTTTCTTTTCCCATATCCATTTAGATTCCCATTTATATATAAAATCTTCTGGTATATTTTCTCCTATTTTATCTAATTCTATTCTAATCAATGCCGGTTTATCATCATCAAAAACAGATTCTTGCTTGGCAGTTAAAAACAGACCAGGCCTCTAAAACGATAAATGCAATTAGAACAAGTGTAAATAAAATTACTTATAAACCTTTAGAAATCAATGAAACTTTAAAATTTTTTTCTTCTGAACTGTATCAATCAGAATCACAAAATGATATTGTTGAGATAGAAAGGTTTTTATCACAAATAACTCTCCCAAAATTGAATTCGGAAGAACAGAAGGGATTAGATGTGCCTTTTACATTAAAAGAGGTCGAAGAAGCTCTAGGATCGCTTCAGAGTAATAAATCTCCAGGAGAAGATGGTTTTCCGCCTGAATTTTACAAAAAGTTTAAAGATTTATTAATTCCTCCTTTTATGGAGCTAATACACCAAGCAGAAAGAACGCATAAACTTCCAGAATCTTTTTCGACAGCTATTTTAATAGTATTGCCAAAAAAAGACAGATCTTTTAAAGCCAACATCATATAGACCTATTTCTTTGTTGAACGCGGACTATAAAATAATAGCAAATATTTTACCTAATAGATTATCTAAATACTTACCTAAAATAAAACACATGGACCAAACAGGATTTATTAAAAATAGACAATCGGCTGATAATGTAACTCGGTTACTTAGCATAATTCATTTGGCACAAAAGAGGGAAGAAATGTGTGTGGCAGTTGCTTTGGATGCAGAAAAAGCATTTGATAGATTGGAATGGGATTTTTTATTTAAGGTATTGGAAAAATATGGATTAGGAGTATCTTTTATAAAATGGATTAAAACCTTAAATACTAACCCCAAAGCTAAAGTGGTGACAAATGGCCAAATTTTAACATCATTTCAGTTAACAAGGTCAACTAGACGAGGTTGTCCATTATCACCTGCTTTATTTGTGTTGGCGATAGAACCATTAGCTAAATTAATTAGAACTGACTCAGATATTATGGGTTTCAGAGTTAATCAGGAGGAATATAAGATTAACTTATTTGCTGATGATGTTCTGATTTATCTAACTAACCCATTGCATTCGTTGCGTAAATTATCTTCTAGATTGGAAGAATATGGGAAAATATCAGGGTATAAAATAAGTTGGGATAAAAGTGAAATTCTATCCCTTACTAAAGGAGATTATAGTCAATGTCGATTAATAACTCAATTTAGATGGCCGATAAATGGTATAAAGTATTTAGGCATAAGAGTTGATAATGATATACAGAATTTATATAAATTAAATTATTTGCCATTATTGAAAAAAATTCAAGAGGATCTTGATAAATGGATGATGTTACCAATAACATTAATAGGTAGAGTCAATGCTGTAAAAATGAATATATTCCCTAGATTACAATATTTATTAAAAACACTACCAATACAATTCCCACAGAAGTTTTTTCTAGAGTTAAATAAGTGTGTGAGGAAATTCCTTTGGAAAGATAAGATGTCAAGAATATCGTTGGAAAAATTGATATGGAAATTTGACCTGGGAGGGTTACAATTACCAAATTTTAAGAATGATTACAAAGCAAAGCAACTTAGATTTATTGCTTTCAGATTCTTAATACTCAATTTGTTTCATTCTTTCCATATACATGACCCTCCAAGGAATATGTTCTTGTGATGGACATCTGTTTTTAACCTGCTTCTCTGTTGCAGCCATACTTTCAGTAGCTAGATCCCAAGTTCTGAACTTTACCTCCAGAAAGCTCTGCCCCACTTCTTTCCTCCTCTAAGGTGCCCACCGAATCTTTTTGTTTATTATTAATATTTGTTCTCCATTCCCACATTGCTTGATGTTTTGTCCCAAATCTTTTGCTGAAATGGCTTGGGGCATTTTGAAAATTGTTTGTTGAGGTACAGTGTGGAATTGGCCCTCCCAGCCCTTTGAGCCGCGCTGCCCAGCAATCCCCCGATTTAACCCCAGCCTAATCACGGGACGGTTTACAATGACCCAAAAACCTTACCAACTGGTACGCCTGGACAGTGTGAGGGAATCCATGTGGTCATGGGGAGAACCTACAAACTCCTTACAGGAAGTGGCAGGAATTGTACCACATCACCTGTACTGTAAAGCCTTGTGCGAACCACTACATTATCGTGCCACCTGAAATATTAAAGGTGCACCCTAAATGCATATTGTGGTTGACATTGTTTGCCGAATAACATTTAGTGCAGAGCAGCTACTAGTGCATTTTAGCTACAGTGGCTTTTGCATTTTAAATCCAGTATAGGTTTAAAAGCTTTGAAAATTATCCCAAACGTTGTGTGAATACGTGGAAAATGTGCTGGAAATATTAAACAGGCCTGGGGTCTGACGTCATTTGCAAAGAAAGAATTGTTAACATTGCAAGATGATTAATGGCCTTTTATTATTTCGGTGGTGTTCCTGGTGTATGTGAATATTCTGCCTGGAACATCTCATGTACCTGTCATAAATAGAGATATTGACTGAGACTATGACAATCAACATGCTACATCTGTTTCACAATACTTTTGTAATTTTGTTCACCAGTTTCTGTAAACTTCCAGTTGAGAAATTACATTCAAATTGCCCTCAAATAAGTTCCCTGTCTTCTGCTGAGATCTCTTGTCATGAAAAGAAATTACCAAGAAATGGTAAAGTTTTTCTTAGGTTGTTTGCAAAAGGCCATAAGATACAGGAGCAGAAGTAGGCCATTTGGCCCATCGAGTCTGCTCTACAAAGCTCGTGTTACTTAATTCTAACTTTTCTGGGTCATACTGGAAATTAGCGGAAAGAATGCACAAAAGCTGAAAAGTTAAACGTACAAGTTTGGAAAGAAGGTGCAGCAATGCTTATTATTTTCTTGGGAAATTATGGCAGCTTGAATGCAACTTGCTTCACTTTAAAAAAAAACTATTTCTACTTCAGTGATAAAGTCTTAGAACAGAGAAGTATAGAAAACCTACAGCACAATACAGGCCCTTCGGCCCACAATGCTGTGCCGAACGTGTCCATACCTGAGAAATTACCTAAGGTTATTCATAGCCCTCTATTTTTCTAAGCTCCATATACCTGTCCACAAGTCTCTTAAAAGACCCTATCATATCCGCCTTCACCACCGTCGCTGGCAGCCCATTCCACGCACTTACCATTCTCTGCTTTAAAAAAAACTTACTTTTGACATCTCCTCTGTACCTACTTCCAAGCACCATAAAACTGTTCCCTCTCATGCTAGCCATTTCAGCTCTAGGAAAAAACCTCTGACTATCCACACGATTAATGCGTGTCATCATCTTATACACCTCTATTAGGACACCTCTCATTCTTCGATGCTCCAAGGTAAAAAGGCCGCGTTCACTGAACCTATTCTTTTAAGGCATGCTCTCCAATCCAGGCAACATCCTTGTAAATCTCCTCTGCACCCTTTCTGTGGTTTCCACATCATTCCTGTAGAGAGGTGACCAGAACTGAGCACAATACTCCAAGTACTGGTCTGACCAGGGTCCTATATAGCTGCAACAATACCTCTTGGCTCCTGAACTCAATCCCATGATTGTTGAAGGCCAGCGAACCGTATGCTTTCTTAACCACAGAGTCAACCTGCACAGCAGCCTTGAGTGTCCTGTGGACTTGGACCCCAAGATACCTCTGATCCTCCACACTGCCAAGAGTCTTACCATTAATACTATATTCTACCTTCATATTTGACCTACCAAGATGAACCAGCTCACGCTTCTCTGGATTGAACTCCATCTTCCACTTCTCAGCCCAATTTTGCATCCTATCAATGTCCCACTGTATCACTGACAGCCCTCCACACTATCCACAACACCTCCAACCTTTGTGTCATCAGCAAATTTACTAACCCATCCCTCCCCTTCTTCATCCAGGTCATTTATAAAAATCACGAAGAGTAGGGGTCCCAGAACAGATCTCTGAGGCACACCACTGGTCACCGGCCTCCATGCAGAACATGACCCGTCTACAACCACTCTTTGCCTTTTGTGGGCAAGCCAGTTCTGGATCCACAAAGCAATGTCCCCTTGGATCCCATGCTTCCTTACTTTCTCAATAAGCCTTGCATGGGGTACCTTATCAAATGCCTTGCTGAAATCCATATACACTACATCTACTGCTCTATCTTCATCAATGCGTTTAGGCACATCCTCAAAAAAATTCAATCAGGCTTGTAAGGCACGACATGCTTTTCACAAATCCATGCTGCCTGTTCCTAATCATATTATGCCCCTCTAAATATTCATAAATCCTGCCTCTCAGGATCTTCTCCATCAACTCACCGACCACTGAAGTAAGACTCACTGGTCCTCTTCCTTAATCCTGTCCACCAAGGCCTTCTCATGACCCCTTCTGTCTCTCCTAATTTCTTTCTTAAGCACCTTCCTGTTAGCCTTATAATCGTCTAGATCTCTATCATTACCTAGCTTTTTGAACTTTTTGTAAGCTCTTCTTTTCTTGATTAGATTTACAGCAGCCTTTGTACACCACGGTTCCTGTGCCCTACCATCCTTGTCTCATTGGAACGTACCTATGCAGAACTCCATGCAAATATCCCCTGAACATTTGCCACATTTCTTCTGTACATTTTCGTGAGAATATCTGTTCCCAATTTATGCTTCCAAGCTCCTGCCTGATAGCTTCATATTTCCCCTTACTCCAATTAACCGCTTTCCTAACTTGTCTTATTTCTTGGTTAACTGCAAAAACTCAGTGCTCGCATTCTGTGCTACATATTTAATTCTGAAAGGTAGGAATATCAGCAGATTTGTGGAATAAAATAATTAATTGACTTTGAGAAACTCAGCACTATTTGTGATTTAGTTTTATTGTGGGCTGAATTTTTGTTATTAATAGGAGGCCCAGCTCCCAAACATATATATTTTGGCAGCGATACTTTCTGGAATTAGGAACATATATATTTTGGCAGCGATACTTTCTGGAATTAGGAAATCAGTGGGGTAACATTGTCTCCAGTACCTGTGAGATTCAGCACACTTCATTGTCATTAAACTATTCTGCACCCCGTGTGTGTGATCCACTTAGCTGGCTTATGATCGTTGTCACACCAGACTTCGAGCACCATCCCTTCTGATCCCTTTTTGCTCGCAGTTCCTGATTCCTGATGCAAGTTTATGACCTGAAATGTTACCATTTCTCTTTCCACAGATGTTGTTTGACCTGCTGAGTGTTTGCAGCATTTTTTTTTTTGATTATTAATGGACAGGAATTGATTATTTCACCAGAGGCAGTCTGAAAATCTGTCAGGTAAGGTACTTGCACCTGGGGTAAATGATCTGCCCTTGAACTACAGTTTTTTGAACACTATCGAGGCACTTGAGAATTTAATGTTATGAAGTGTGATTTAGATTTGTTGGTTGTGATCATTAGCCAGTGCTCTGTGAAGGATAGCTAACTTTTAAGTTAATGTCATGACCAGCTCTCAATCATCGGTGTTAGCCATTTATTTAGCTGCTACACTAAAATTGCACTTTCACTGGAGTTCTATCTGAGGCAGCAGCTGCAGCTTTTTCAGCTGTTTGGGGAAACTTATCACAAGATCCAGTGGATTTCTCTGTAAAATTCTGTGTTTGTCTTTTTTGGGGGTACTGTATTATGTTTGTTGGAATTGAGTGCTAGAATCATCGCTTTGTTCCTGCAGTTTCTAATTTTCATTGCTCTGCCATCAGCAGTTGTGCTGCCCTGGTACAAAGCTTCAGAATTCCTTTCCTAAAAAGGCACCACCTCTCTAGCTACCAAGTTTTTGTTTAACTCTGTATCGATTAGTTTCTTTGCAATGTAAACTTCATCAGTGTGTATTCTTGTATGAAAGCCTCGATCGTTCTGCTGCTTTCTTCACTTGAATATTATTTCCCAAGGAGTATTTACCATCTATTCTCGACCAAAGTACACAAGCATCCTCCTGCATTGAAATTAATGTTCTACTTGTTGCTAGCTCTGCAAGCCTGTTATTTTAGTCCCTTGATTTTTATCTCTACCTCATAAAGTTTCATGTCAGCGTCTTTTGAAGTTGTACTTCAGTCCAGACTGTTTGTATTAATGACAAGCAGTATTGAGTCCAGGATACCTCCTTTTTGGACACCTTCTGCCAGTTTGAAACTTCTTTTTCTTCTCAGGAGGTTCCTCAGGATTGAGGCTGATTCTGCTTTTGTGGGTTCTGAGGTGGCTAATGAGGCCAATGTGAAAGCCACAGACATGGCAGGAGGGGGTGCACAGCTTCGGCCCTATGTATAGGCTTTCCGCCTGCCTCTGTTACATGGCCTTGTACTCTCGATAGCAGCCCAAGTGATTCTGATTACTGTACATATTTTCTCTTTATCTGGATCAGTGCTGTAAACTATTAAATCTCAGTGCCTGATATCTGGCAAATGCCCAAAGTAGGAAGGACTAGTGGAAGACACACAAAATGCTGGAGGAACTCAGCAGGTCAGGCAGCATCAGTGGAAAAGAATAAACAGGTGGCATTTCAGGGCTAGTGTTTTCTCCAAATGATTTTCAAAAGTTGATTGAGGAATGTTTCCTAGTAGAGTCATAGAGTTATACAGCAGGGATACAGGCCATTCTACCCAATGAGACCATGCTGATCGTAGTGCCCACCCAGCTTGTCCCAATTGACTGCATTCAGCCAGTATCTCTCTGAGCTCTGATCCTCTATAGACTTATCCATGTCTTCCTGATACCATTCTGTTGCTGCAACCACTTGTTCCGGCAGCTCATTCCATATGTTTGTTATCCTCTGCAGGAAGAAATTGCCCTTTGGGTACCCTTTGAATCTTTCCCCTCTTGTCTGAAATTTATGCTTCCCCCTATCCTGGCGTGAGGGCTGTTACTGTACACCTTATCTATGCATCTCATCATTTTAAATACTTGTATAAAGTCACCACTCATTCTCCTATGCTCCAAGGAATAAAGTCCTAGCCTGGCCAATCTCTCCCCATAAATCGGTCTCTGACAACATCCTTGTAAAAATTCCTATAACAGGGTGACAAAACTCTGAACAGTACTAGTGCAACCTCACAATAACTGCGACATAATATCCCAACTCCTGTACTCTGTCCTGACTGAAGGAGGCCAGCGTGCTAAATCGAGTCACCAACCTCTTTTGCACTGTGGACCGGTTTTATATTGACAATATTCTTGCAGACCGGCTGACTAGAGGGGGTGTTAATCCGGACCGGAATATAGGTGATAAGTCAAACTATAAGTCCCTTATAAGTGGCTAATACACTCAATTTCATTTCTGAAAGGGTTTATCTAACAAATTTAATATTAAACACACAGTGCATATTTTCCTTGCTTGAACATAGTGATAAGTCAATTATGACTCATTTGTAAGTCAATAGCATCATAACATTTTAAGTAACGTTTGGATATTAAACACACAGTGCAAATTTTCCTTGTATGACCATATAAAATCATTGCAACCCACCAGTGAGAGGACAAGGTCAGGGCCGGAGGTCCCCGTGCTGGGGCTGCAGCGGTCGTAGTCCGGAGAGAGTGACCAACCAAACGAGGAGTGCAACAGGGCGCGTGCCCGCCCTCACCCCCCCCTCCCGTAGGTAGGTAGGATCTATTGGCCGATAAAAGTTTGGCTCGAGGGATGACTTTCAGTAGATCGCAGCGAGGTAGCTGCTCTGCTACTTACGGAACCCTGAGCCCGAATTAGGTTGTCTGCGAATATTTTAGCACCAGGTTCCTCACGAACATTTGGTGTGCAAAACAGGTTTAGAGGCGGTGCCCATCTGTCCGCACTCCAGGCCAGAAGTAATGGTACTTCTTGCCAGCCGCGTGAGGCGGCTGATTACCCGAGGCCAGCCAGTGATCCCTGGCGCGAGGGTATCACTGCGTTTAGGCGACTGATGACCTCGCGTGGGTTCAAGTTCAACAGTGGGCGTGACAGGGAATGAGGAAAGGTGCAGCTGACTCATATCGCCAAATCATATTGTTTCCTCACGGCCCGGTAGCACATGCTTTGCGGCCCGGTGGTTGAGGACCACTGTGCTAAATGACTTTTTCACTATCCCCTCCACCTGTGTCACTACTTTCAACAATTTCCTCAGCATTTTGTGTGTGATACCCTTTTACCCTGATGCATTACACTCCCTAGTGGTGACTTTCCAAATTGCATCACCTCACACTTGCCTGTTTTGAAATCCATTTGCCTCTTCTTGGCCCACTTACCCAAACGATCAAGATCCCTCTGTAATCTCCAATTGCCTTCATCACTACAAAAAAAGCGCCTAATTTTGTGTCATCCGTAAACTTATTGATCAAGACTTGTACATTTGCATCCAACTTAACTATGCCAGTTATAATTTTAAACAGTTGTCACAACATCAACGCCTGGGGCACACCAGTAGTCACCACTCCCCAATTGGAGATGCAGTGTTCTTCAACCACCATCCTCTGTTTCTTGCCTTCAAGCTATTTTGAATCCACCTAAATAGGTCTCCCTGGATTCCATGTGACCTAACATTCCATACCTGCCTACCATGTGGGACCTTGCTGCTGAAGACCAGCTGAAGCCCAAGTGGACAACATCCACTACTCGATCCTCACTGCCTCTTTGGCTACTTCAAAAAACTAAAAGGTTCAACAAGCGTGACTTCCCATGCACAAAGTGATGCTGACTCCTAATCAGTACATTGGAATGACTTTGTATGTTTACTCGTATTAATGTAGCCCATGAAAATATTGACGAGGATGAGGATATGTTAACAGTTACATCTGCATTCATAACTCAAGCACATTTTTAATTTAGACCCATGGCCTATTGATGTCTGTCTATATGTGCTGTTATCATTATCCAGTTTTCCAGTGTCCTTGTTATCGTTCCGTTCCTTTCATTCTGTTCTCTTTTACAATTCTAATACCCTCATTTGGAGCCAATGAAGGTATAATTTGTTTAGTTCAAAGACTTAGTTCAGTCTTTGAGCCAATTAAAACCCCCCAAAAAAATCACTTATACTTAAAACTCAGCTTTTTAACTAAGTTTTGATTAATCATACTAACATCTTAGTGCAATATCTCTTAGTTGTGATCATGACATACCTCAAGATATTTTCAAACACTTAAAGGCATTACAGATTGAAACTGATGTTGCTATGCTCCTGTCCAGATTATTGCAGTTCTGATGTGCTGTTTTCCAGTATATTGATTGCTTTTACAGTTGCACTGATCAATTATTTATCTCACTGCATTAAGCCCATGTAAGAATTCTTCAAATAATACTTAAACCCTATTTTAAACTTCAAGATATTCTAAATCACTTGAGTGAGTATTTCAGACCATTGTGAAATCCTCTAGTTTCCAGGACAAAGCTGAAGCAAATTGTGGGGCTTTTTGTTTCAAACTTGTAAGAAAATGGTCAATGTGGTCTTAACAAAAATGCACATTCAGCTGTTAGATCAGGTCTGGCCTGCACTTCGAATCTGCAGATACTGCATATGTATGGTTCCCCATCCAGCAAAAATGTGTACAACTCGATTTGGAAAAATTGTTTCAAGGATTTTTATAGTTTCAATTTCTAATCCTGCAAATGGAGTTGCTTGTTGTATTGTTTTGTGAAAGTTATTAAGCATTGATCATAGTTATAGTTTCCCAATTTATTAATGGTGGTTTTATTTATTGAGGTAACTGCATGGAATAGGCCCCTCCAGCCCTTCAAGACGCCAGCAATCACCTCATAGCCTAATCAATGACCAATTAACCTACCAACCGCTATGTCTTGTTCTGTGGGAAGCAACCCTCCCAGTCATGGGGAGGACGTCCAGACTTCTTACAGGCCGTGGCAGGTATTGAACCCGGGCTGCCTGTACTGTAAAGCGTTGTGCTACCAGGCTACTCCCAGTTCTGTACCGTTTGGATTATGAGAATCTTGGAATGGTCATGTTTCTCTGTTAAGGTACCATAGTTATTCAGAACACAAATGGGTCTTTCAGCCTTCTCCGTTTATGGTGACCTTACCAATCATATTTATCGGCACTTGGTCTGCAGACTTCTAAGCCTTGATAATTCAAATGTTCTTCCAGACTTTTTAATTTCATTTTTAGAATCTTTTTATTGGTACATAATCTTCTACAGCTATAAAATAATACAAAACTTCAACAAATTCATATATATACAATTAATAAAGCTGAAGAAAATAAAAATGATCGTAATATATAAAAATTAAAAAAAAAATTATATGTAAGGAAAAGAAGGAAAAAAAAAACCCCATGTAACTAAGAAAAAAACCCCACTGACTACAAAAAAAAGGGGAAAAACCCATTAGGAATCAACCCCCGGAGCAATATATCTTACCATCATCTATATCTATATATATATATATATATATATATAAAAAAAAATTTAAAAAAAGAATCATCCACTGCCAATTCATATTTATATAGAATAAGATTGGAAGGAAACCATATAAAATAATTCAAATTAAATGATAATATTTGGCAAAAGAGCACCATCTTCTCTCAAAATCGAATTGGGGATCAAAATTTCTACTAATTTTTTCCAGACTGAGACGTAACATTACTTGAGAAAACCATTCAATTAATGTAGGGGCAGAAGTATCTTTCCATTTTAATAAAATAGCCCTTCTTGCCAATAACGTAACAAATACAATTACATGTTAATCTGAAGATGAAATACCTCGAATATGATGTGGAACTATTCCAAATAGAACAGTCAATCTGTTAGGTTGTAAATTAATTTTTAGAGCTTTAGAAATTGTAGAAAATAAAGATTTCCAAAACAGTTTTAATGAAGAACATGACCAGAACATATATGACAAAGTAGCTACTTCAATTTTACACCTATCACAGTAGTTGTCTATACTAGGAAATATTTTAGATAGTTTCTCCTTTGTTAAATAATAACGATGGACAATTTTAAACTGAATTTAACAGTGATTGGCACATATAGAAGAAGAGTTTACGTTTTTCAAAACGCGCAACCAATCTTCATTAACAAAGGTTATATTAAGTACTCTCTCCCAATCTTGTCTAATCTTTAGTGAGAGGTTCTCTTTTTGTAACAAAAGTAAATTATAAATTTTAAACTTTATTGGGCTGTTAATATCAGACAATTATGTTTTTGGCTATATTGGCTCGACAAGAGCCAAAAACCACCATGGGTTGATTTGGAATTAAAAGTTGTTAAACAATTTCATTTAACTTCAATATTAGGAGCTCCATTACCTTTACAACTCTCTAAAATTCCAAATTTAAATCTTTACTCTGTTATTAAACAGTCCTTATGGATTTGGTTTCAGTTTCGCAATTTTTAAAATTTTAAACAATTTAAGTTGTCTAGTTTTTTATATCGAAACTTTTTATTTAAAACTTCAATAACCGATCCCATTTTTCTCCTATGGAGAAATAAAGGGATCTGTTCTTTTACAAATTTATTTTGTGATGGTCGATTGATGACTTTTGAAGAGTTAATTAACAAATATTCTCTCGCTCGTACACATTTTCTGCAATATCTTCAGGTTAGACATTTTTTACAACAATATTTATCTAAGTTTCCATATTTGCAAGGATCTGATTTGTTTGAAGTTGAACCCTTTAGTGAGAGGTTCCATTAGCAGTCTTTTTTAAATGTTGTGAAACTACCTACCTCCACCGTGGTGTCAGGCAATGCATTCCAGATTAGGAAAACACTGTGGGTGGCTGTGGAACAAAAAGTTCCTCAGACCGCTGATTACACAGTCCAACTATTTGCAACTCCTAATGTTATTTGTCAGGGTATAACCTCCTTTAATACTTTTGGTGGAAATTATTAATGTTCATTTGGTTTCAAGTGGCTATTGTTGAATTTATAACAGTAATTAATCTTGCTTTGACGTACCTTGGTACAACATCTCCTGAAGCCACCTTGGGATGAAGCATTCAGCGCAAGAAGCAACACAGTGATTTGGAATTACTCAGAATTTACAATGCACTGTTAGGTTCAATGTGTTCAAAATTTTCCTTATGCTTCATACAAATATCAATTTTATAATTATTGTGATATGAAACACAGTTTCCTTTCTTCTGTATCTATTCAGCTTCCATGAAAGATAAACATAGAACAGTACAGCATAGGAACAGGCCCTTCAGCCCACAGTGTTGTGCTGAACAAATTAAAGAGTAATTAAGTGCTAACTAAACTAATCCCTGCTGCCAACACAGGCCCATGTCCCACCATTCTCTTGCCTAATCATGTGTCTATCTAAGAAGCTCTTAAATACCTCTATTGTAGGTACGTAGTTCCACTACCACCCTTGACAGTCCAGTCCAGGCACCCACCACTCTTTGTTTTTAAAAAAAACTATGCCCACACATCTCCTGTGAACATGCCACTTCTCACCTTGTATGTATGTCCTCTAATGCAGGGGTCACCAACTTTTTTCCACAGCGGACTGGCTTAATATTGACAATATTCTTGTGGACCGGCCAACTGTGGTGGTGTTAATCACGACCAGAATATAGGTGATAAGTCAACTATAAGTCACTTATAAATGGCTAATACACTCAATTTTGTTTCTAAAAGGGTTTATCTAATGAATTTAATATTAAACACACAGCGCATATTTTCCTCGTATGAACATATAATAGCATTGGCCAGGTGCGGCTGGTCGTGGGTGGGGTGAGAGGACAAGGTAAGGGCCGGAGGTCCCTGTGTATCGGCTGACAAAAGTTTGGATCGAGGGATGACTTTCAGTAGATTGCAGTGAGGTAGATGCTCTGCTACTTAAGAAACCCTGAGCCCGAATTAGGTCGTCTGTGAATATTTTAGCACCGGGTTCCCCACGACATGACTTTCAGTAGATTGCAGTGAGGTGGATGCTCTGCTACTTATGAAACCCTGAGCCCGAATTAGGTCGTCTGCGAATATTTTAGCACCGGGTTCCCCACGAACATTCGGTGTGCTAAACAGGTTTAGAGGCGATGCCCATCTGTCCGCGCTCCAGGCCAGTAGCAATGGGTGTCAACAAGTGATCCCTGGTGCTAGGGTATCACTGCATTTAGGCTACTGATGACCTCACATGGGTAATGACCTCGTGTGCGTTCAACAGCAATCGGTGTGATGGGGAAGGAGGAAGGGTGCAGCTGACTCATATCGCCAGACCATATCATTTCCTCGCGGCCCGGTGGTTGGGGGCCACTGCTCTAATATTTGAGATTTTGACCCTGGGAGAAAGATACTGGTGATCTGTCTATGCTTCTCATAATTTTATAAGCTTCTATCAATCTCCCTCAGCCTTGCTACTCCAGAGAAATAGCCCAGGTATGTCCAGCATCTTATAGTGTATACCCTTTCATGTTGGTATCTTGGTAACCTTCTGCACCTTCTCAAAGCCACCATATCCTTCCCCTAGTCAGATGACCAGAATTAAATACTGCATAACCAGTGTTGTATAATTCTGCAATCTAACTTTGTGATTCTTGAACTCAGTGCCTCAATTAACAATGGTAAGCATACCATATGCCTCTTGACCCCACTATCAACTTGTTCAGCCACTTTTAGGAAGCTCTGGATTTGGACCCCAAAATCTCTCTGTACATCGACACTGTTAAGGATACTTTCCCTTGCACTTGATCTCCAAAGTGCAACACTCATACTTGGCCAGTTTGAACTTCATCTGCCATTTATCTGCACAGAATGATATCCTGCTATACCCTTTGGTAATTACGTTTTCCCACAAGGTCATCAATCTTTGTTTCCTCTGTAAAATTGCTAACCCATCCACACTTTCCTGTTAATTGTCTGTGAGCATCTTCCTCTTCCCACCCTGTCTCCTGTATATATAAAAAAATAGTAATTTTCTTTTCTCAGTTCCTCTGTGTCTGCCACATCTGTCCCCAGGATGCAGCTTTCCTTCAAAGAACGGGTTTCCCTTCCTCCACAATTGATGCTGCCCTCACCAGCATCTCCTCCATTTCCCGAACATTGCACTTATTCCTTTTTCCTGCTGCCTTAACAGAGATAAAGTTCTTTGTCCTTGCCTTGCATCCCATGAACCTTCGCATCCAACAGATCATTCTCCACATCTTTTGCCACCAAACACATCTTTACTTTCCCCAAATTCTCCACTTTCTGCAGGGATTGATCCCTTGTGATTCATGTCCATTTGTCCTATCCCACTAATCTCTCTTCTGACACATACTGCTCCCTGCAAGCAAGCGAAATGCTATTACCTGCTCATTAGCCAAAATCCAGACCCACGCACACCGTGCAGCATCTTTCATTATACTGTAGTCTCTGTACTAGGGCTCAAACCCATGATTTAACCGAGACAATGATGACACAATTCCTGTATTCTACTTACAAAATAGGTGACTACATCTCAAGATATTTCAGTGCCTGTAGTGTGTCCTCAAAATGTGGAAGACACAATTTAAATGAAGGTTTAAAGATTGGAGAGATTTTTTAAAATTTGTAGTACGAAGATAGAGGTGCAGGTTTAAACTTTGCAGTTTTTCCCTCTACAGGACCATGTGGCTAATGGAAAATAGTATCACTGACCCAGAGGGATAAACACCTGCAATACATGGATACTGAAGCTCGCAACCAATCAAAGGACCTTGTCTTACCTGGGACTAAGCAGGATTTGACGCAACAGATCTCTTGTGTAGGACCGACTAAGTACTATATCTGTGGCTATTTTGCAGCATTCACTAACATTGCGATCACTTTCCCTATACAGAAGGTGTTGTTTCGGCAGCAGCTATATGGACTAACGACATTGGATGCTATTCGCCAATTAAAGCAGGATGGCTTTCGCATTCTATACCGAGGTATTCTGCCTCCACTCCTCCAAAAGACAACAACTGTGGCATTGATGTTTGGTTTGTATGAGGATTTATCATGCCTCTTGAAGAGAACAACTAATGCCCCAGAGCTTCTGACCCGTACTGTTTCTGCAGTATTGGCAGGGACTGCAGAGGCTGTGCTGACACCATTTGAGAGAGTGCAGGCATTGCTACAAGATCGCCGACATCATACCCGGTTCACAAATACTTTTGATGCCTTTAAAGCTTTGAAAGTCCATGGCTTTGGGGAGTATTACAGAGGACTTGTACCAATTCTCCTCCGCAATGGACCAAGTAATGCATTGTTCTTTGGCTTGCGAGGGCCTGTCAAAGAATCTCTACCAGAAGCTACTACGTACAGTACTAATGTGCTCAATGACTTCATCTGTGGGGGCTTTTTGGGGTCCGTACTTGGAATAATATTTTTCCCAATTAATGTGGTGAAAGCACGCATGCAGACACAAGTTGGAGGAGAATTTCAATCTTTTACAAAAGTCTTCATGAAAATTTGGAGGGAAAGGGATGGTAAACTGTCAAACGTAATGCGAGGAGTGCACCTCAACTATCATCGGTCAATTTTATCATGGGGTATAATCAATGCAACCTATGAAATTTTGCTTAAATTGATCTGAGAGAATTTTTCAAAATTTGATCCCTAACTGGAGCAGTAGTTTGAGCTCCATATATCATTTCTGGTATCTGCCATATCTACACCCATCAAATTCACTTCACCTAGCTTGTTTAATGCATGGGTCAAGAAGAGTTCAGCTTAAAGAGATCCGGTGTTTAATGACCCAATTTGAGAATATTTTGGAATTTCTGGCTTCATTTTCTATTGAAATAGAGGGGACAGTATAAGTCACGAACCAGGAGTTAGATACAAATGATTATTCCATCAAACCTACCTCAGAGAGGATGGTCCTTATCTCTTGAGCAGATAGAAATAATTTTTTTGTCTTTATTCTTTGTTTAGCTGACAACTTCTGTATCAATTTAAAATTTGCATTATGATTCAAAACTTTTGTCTAATTCTACAAGAGACCTTTTTTTAAAGTGTTTTTTTCCCCTCAAACTTAAGAGATGTTACCATTACTATTTTTTTTACTCTTGATACATTGGGGTGAGGTACATGCTTTGACTTGCCTTTAACGTGGCTTATGCAGTAGACCATTGAAGAATTTGGGGTAATGTTGCATTATTTTTAGCTACCTTGCGATAATTGGAAAGGTTCCTGGTCTGTATGCCCTGTTACCAGTCTCTGTGTCCATGCTGTTGTTGCTACTATTGTTTATCACTTCGCTGATACAAACAGACCACTATCCTTAACATACCATTCTTCATTAGATTAAGCATTCAAGAACAAAGTGCCCTGTGGGTACTTAATTGCTTTGAATTATTTTAGCATAACAGAGGATGCTTCTGCAATGCACCCCTTGTTGACTTATCCTATGTATATATGCATTACATTTTTATCTTGTTCAGTAATCAATTTTTTTGCACTTTTGTTGAAACTTGTATATTAAACTGGCTATGGGTACTGTATGGTTACTTCAATGTTGTGTTATGACCTGTTGCTTCAAAGTTATTGATGATCTAAACAAACTTGGGCATTGTGAAAATATTTAAGGTAAACTCAACAAGGAACTGCCCACCTCCTCCTCCACTGCCAAAGCTTTGGTATTGCTGGTCTCTTTCGGTATCTTACAAAGAATTTCTCTGGTAGAAAAATTGATTTCAGAAGGAGAACAAGTAGGGAAGTCATGGAACTTATACAGATTAAAGAGGAGGAGGTGCTTGCTGTCTTGAGGCAAATCAGAGTAGATAAATCCCCAGGACCTGACGGTATTCCCTCGGACCTTGAAGGAGACTAGTGTTGAAATTGCAGGGTCCCTGGCAGAAATATTTAAAATGTTAATATCCATGGGTCAGGTGCCAGAGGATTGGAGGATAGCTCATGTAGTTCCGTTGTTTAAAGAAGGCTCAAAAAGTAAGCTGGGAAATTATAGGCCGGTAAGTTTGACATCGGTAGTAGGTAAATTATTGGAAGGAATACTAAGAGATAGGATCTACAAGTATTTGGATAGACAGGGACTTATTAGGGAGAGTCAGCATGGCTTTGTGCATGGTAGGTCATGTTTAACCAATCTATTTGAGTTTTTCGAGGAAGTTACCAGGAAAGTGGATGAAGGGAAGGCAGTGGATGTTGTATACATGGACTTCAGTAAGGCCTTTGACAAGGTCCCGCATGGGAGGTTAGTTAGGAAGATTCAGTCGCTAGGAATACATGGAGAGGTAGTAAATTGGATGAGACATTGGCTTAATGGAAGAAACCAGAGAGTGGTAGTGGAGGATTGCTTCTCTGAGTGGAGGCCTGTGACTAGTGGTGTGCCACAGGGATCAGTGCTGGGTCCATTGTTATTTGTCATCTATATCAATGACCTGGATGATAATGTGGCAAATTGGGTCAGCAAATTTGCTGATGATACAAAGATTGGAGGTGTAGTGGACAGTGAGGAAGGTTTTCAAAGCTTACAGAGGGATTTGGACCAGATGGAGGAATGGGCTGAAAAATGGCAGATGGAGTTTAATGCAGACAAGTGTGAGGTATTGCACTTTGGAAGGTCAAACCAAGGTAGAACATACAAGGTAAATGGTAGGACACTGAGGAGTGCAGTAGAATAGAGGGATCTGGGAATATAGATACATAATTCCCTAAAAGTGGCGTCACAAGTAGACAGGGTCGTAAAGAGAGCTTTTGTTACATTGGCCTTTATAAATCAAAGTATTTAGTATAAGAGTTCGAATGTAATGGTGAGGTTGTATAAGACATTGGTGACACCAAATTTGGAGTATTGTGTGCAGTTTTGGTCACCTAATTACAGGAAGGATATTAATAAGGTTGAAAGAGTGCAGAGAAGGTATACGAGGATGTTGCCGGGACTTGAGAAACTGAGTTACAGAGAAAGGTTGAATAGGTTAAGACTTTATTTCCTGGAGCGTAGGAGAATGAGGGGTGACTTGATAGAGGTGTATAAAATTATGATGGGTTTAGATAGAGTGAATGCAAACAGGCTTTTTCCACTGAGGCAAGGGGAGGTAAAAAACAGAGGTCATGGGTTAAGGGTGAAGGGGGAAAAGTTTAAAGGGAACATTGGGGGGGCTTCTTCACGCATAGAGTGGTGGGAGTGTGGAATGAGTGCCAGATGAAGTGGTAAATGCGGGCTCACTTTTGACATTTAAGAAAAACTTGGACAGGTATATGGATGAGAGGGGTTTGGAGGGATATGGCCCAGGTTCAGGTCAGTGGGACTAGGCAGAAAAATGGTTTAGCACAGCCGAGAAGGGCCAAAAGGCCTGTTTATGTGCTGTAATGTTCTATGGTTCTAAGCTCATGGTTTTTCTAAGCAGAATCAGTGTTGGATTGATTATCACAGACCTATGATGTGAATTTTTTTGTTTTGGGGCAACTACAGACTGAAAAATCTATAAATCACAAAAAAGAGATGGTGCAAAAAAGAGGTGGTGTTAATGGACCATTCAGAAATCTGATGGCAGAGGGGAAGAAGCTGCTCCTAAATTGTTGCATATGGGCTTTCAGGCTCCTGCTCTTCCTTCCTGATGATAGTAACAAGAAGAGAGCATGTCCCAGATGATGGCACCATCTCTTGCAGATGTGATTGATGGTGGGCAGGTTGTGCCTATGATTTAGTAGGCTAAGTTGATAACCCTCTGCAGCCTCTTACAATCCTGTGCATTGCAGGCTCCATACCAGGTTGTAATGCAACCAGTCTCCACTGTTAACTATAGAAATTTGTAGGAGTCTTTGCTGACATACCAAATCTCCTCAGACTTCAAATCTCCAACAAACTTTCACGGCTTTTCTGCAGATATCGTCTGACTTGCAGTATTTGTTTGCCTCTCAGTTGAGTAGCAAGAATCACTGTTAAATGTGAATGAAGTTGAGAATTATGGTTTGAGAAGGAGAATTTTTAAATATAGATATCTAGAAACAAATTGTATAATTTATCTGTTACGTAAATATGTAGAAAACAATTGAAGGTGATGGTATAGCTTTGCATTGACTTTTGATGTGATACGGACATGAAAAAGAGGGGTTTAGACTGAGAATCCTCCAGACGGAAGCCTTGATCACAGAAAGGGCAGTGGAAACAGGAGAGGACTAGATGGGACAGAGTGAGTAAACAGTACAGGTGTGGGGTGTAATAGGAGTTGGTGAGGTGAGAGGTTTAATAATATGAAAACAATTACATAGACGCCATAGAATATTCAGGAACACCTGTCTGATGACGATCCCCTGCACGTGTGGCTGGGCATCAAGGGCGTTACTGACTGCAAGACAAAACCACATTGATTGTACCAGTAATGCCTCCCTCCCTGATGCTCTAAGCAATTTTCATGCATGCTTTGAGACCTGCAACACAATGCCAGCCATAAAAGCTACCCCCCTTTCCAGGGAGCAGCCGCTGTAACAGCAGCAGGCATGAGAAGGACTCTGCTGAAAGTCAGCCCCATAAATCGTGAATCCAAGCAGCTAAATCTCCGCGGACCCCATTCAACTTGATCTTCTGGATTAGCCTCCCTTGAGGGACTTTGTTAAACACCTTACTAAAATCCATGTAGACAACATCCACTGTTGGACCCTCATCAATCACTCTGTCAACTTGTCAAAAAAAACTCCATCTAGTCAGTAAGGTATGACATGCCACGCACAAAGCCATGCTGGCTCTCCCTAATTAGGCCATGGGTAACTGAATTGTGGCTGAAGGATGGTTGTAGTTGGGAGTTGAATGTCCGAGGTTACACATTGTATTGGAGGATTGGGAAGGTAGGCAGAGAGGGTGGCATGGCTCTGCTGGTAAAGAATTGCATCAAATCTGTAGAAAGATATGAGATAGGTCAGAAGATGTTGAATCCTTGTGGGTTGAGTTATGAAACAGCGAGGGTAAAAGGGCCCTAATGAAAGTTATATACAGGCTTCCCAACAGTAGTTAGGATGAGGACCACAGATTACAATGGGAGATAGAAAGGGTGTATCAAAAGGGCAGTGTTATGATAGTCATAGGAGGTTTCAACATGCACGTTGAAAGGGAAAATCAGGTTGGTAATGGATCTTGACAGTAAGTTTGTTGAATGTCTATGAGATGGCTTTTTAGAGCAGTTTGTTATTGAGCCTACTAGGAGATCAGCTATATTGGATGGGGTGTTATGTAATGAACCGGAGGTGATTAGGGAGCTTAAGGTAAAAGAACCCTTAGGAGGTAGTGATCACAATATGATTGTGTTCGACTTAAAATTTGATAGGGAGAAAATGAAGTATGATCGCAAAACAAAGGAACAGAAGTAGGCCATTCAGCCCATTGAGTCTGCTCTGCCACTCCACCATGAGCTAAGCTAGTCTCCCGTCTAGTTCCAATTTCCAGCTTTTTTTCCATATCCCTTTAAACCCTGACTAATTAGATACCTGTCAATCTCCTCCTTAAAAACCCTCAATGATTGGGCCTCCACAGATGAATGTGGCAACGAATTCCATAAATCCATGACCCTCTGGCTAAAAAAATTTCTCCTCATCTCTGTTTTAAATGGGTACTCTCCAATTCTAAGACTCTGACTTCTTGTCCTGGACTCACCCACCAAGGGAAACAGCCTTTCCACATCTACTCTGTCCAACCCTTTCCACATTTGAAATGTTTCTATGAGGTCCCCTCTCATTCTTCTATACTCTAATGAATACAATCCAAGAGCCGACAAACGCTCCTCATATGTTAGTCCCTGCATTCCAGGAATCATCCTCGTGAATTTTCTCTGAACTCTCTCCAACATCAGCACATCCTTTCTAAGATAGGGGACCCAAAACTACACACGGTATTCCAAATGGGGTCTCACCAGTGCCCCATAGAGCCTCAACACCTCCTTACTTTTATACACTATTCCTCTTGAAATGAATGCCAACATAGCATTTGCTTTCCTTACTGCAGATCCAACCTGGTGGTTAATCTTTAGGGTATCCTGCACTAGGACTCCCAAGTCCCTTTGCACTTCGGATTTTTTGAATTTTCTCCCCATCTAAATAATAATCTGCCCGATTGTTTCTTCTTCCAAAATGTATAACCGTACATTTCTCAACATTGTATCTCATCTGCCATTTCTTTGCCCACTCTCCTAAACTGACCAAGTCTCTCTGTAGCCTTTCCATTTCTTCAACACTTATTGCTCCTCCACTTATCTTGGTGTCATCTGCAAACTTAGCCACAAAACCATTTAATCCATAATCTAAGCCATCTTTATACAGTGTAAAAAGAAGAGGCCCCAACACCAACCCCTGCGGAACACCACTAGTAACCGGCAACCAACCAGAATAGGATCCCTGTATTCCCACTCTTTGCTTTCTGCCTATCAGCCAATGCTCCACCCATTCCAATATCTTTCCTGTAATTCCACGGGCCCTAATCTTATTAAGCAGTATTTCAGAGGAGTAAAGGAAATTACAGTGGTATGAGAGAGGAGTTGGTCAAAGTAAATTGGCAGGGATGCGAAATGGCAAAATAGTACAATCGTGGCTGACAAGGGGAGTCAAAGCTAATGTAAAAGCAAAAGAGAGGGCATACAACAAAGCAAAAATTAACAGGAAGACAGAGGATTGGGAAGCTGTTTAAAAACCTGGAGAGAACAACTAAAAGAATCATTAGGAGGAAAAAGACGAAATATGAAAGCAAGCAAGCTAGCAAACAATATCAAAGTGGATAGTAAAAGCTTTTCCAAGTAAATGTAAAAAAAAGAGATGAAAGTGGATATAGGACTGCTCGAAAATGAGGCAGGAGAAATAACAACAGGAGACAAGGAGATGGCAGATGAACTAAATGAGTGTTTTACATCAGTCTTCACTGTGGAAGGCACTAAGAGAGTGCCAGATGTTGAAGGGTGTGAGGGAAGAAAAGTGAGTGCAGTTACTATAACAAGGGAGAAGGGGCTCAAAAAGCTGAAAGATCTAAGGGTACACAAGTCACCAGGCCAGATGAACTGCACCCTAGGATTCTGAAAGAGGTAGCGTTAGAGATTGTGGAGGCATTAGTAATGATCTTTCAAAACTCACTGGACTCTGGCATGGTGCCAGAGGACTGGAAAATTGTAAATGTCACTCCACTCTTTAAAAAAGGAAGAAGGCAATAGAAAGGAAACTATAGACCAGTTAGTCTGACCTCAGTGGTTGGGAGGATGGTGGAGCCAATTGTTAAGGATGACGTTATGGAGTACTTGGTGACACAGGACAAGATTGAACAAAGTCAGCATTGTTTCCTCGAGGGAAAATCTTGCCTGATGAACATGCTGGAATTCTTTGAGGAGATTACAAGTAGGTTAGATAAAGGAGATGCAGTGGATGTTGTGTATTTAAACTCTCAGAAGGCTTTTGACAAGATGGCACCAATGAGGCTGCTTACCAAGTTAAGAACTCTTGGTATTACAGGAAAGTTACTGGCATGGTTAGAGCATTGGCTGATTGGTAGGAGGCAGCAAGTGGGAATAAAAGGATCCTTTCCTAGTTGGTTGTCAGTAATTAGTGCTGTTCCACAGGGGTCAGTGTTGGGACCGCTTCTTTCTATGCTGTATAATCAATGATTTAGATGATAGAATATATGGCTTTTTTGCCAAGTTTGCAGATGATATGAAGATTGGTGGAGGGGCAGGTAATTTTCAGGAAACAGGCTGCAGAAGGACTTAGACAGATTAGGACAATGGGCAAGAAAGTGACAAATGGACTTGGTTAACTTACAGGTTAAGTCGGTGGTGAGGAAGGCAAATGCAATATTAGCATTCCTTTCAAGAGCAGGGATGTGATGCTGAGGCTTTAAAAAGCTCTGTTGAGGTCTCATTGAGTATTGTGAAGAGTTCTGGGCTCCTCATCTAAGAAAAGGTGTGCTGGCATTGAAGGCGGTCTAGAGGAGGGTTCACAAGGATGATTCTGGGTATCGTTTGATAGCTGTGGGTCTGTACTCACTGGAGTTTAGGATGAGAGGGGATCTCAATGAAACCTTGTGAATGTTGAAAGTCCTAGACAGAGTAGATGTTTCCCATGGCGGGGGACTCTTGGACAAGAGGGCACAGCCTCAGGATAGAGGAGTGTCCATTTAAAACAGATGTGGAGAAATGTCTTTAGTCAGAGGGTGGTGGATTTGTGGAATTTATTACTACAGGTGGCTGTGGATGCCAGGTGGTTGTGTGTACTTAAGGTGGAGATTGATAGGTTCTTGATTGGACATGGCAACAAAAGTTACGGGGAGAATGCCAGGGAGTGGAGCTGAGGAGAAGAAAAGATTGGCCATGATTGCATGGCGGAGCAGACTCGATGGGCCAAATGGCCTATTTTTACTCTTAAGTCTTATGGTCCTTATGGTCTAAATTAGCTGGGCCAGGTAAAGTTCCAAGATAAATACTCAGGGAGTGTGCACACCATCTCACAGACATATTTCATCCAGGCTGCTGTCCCCATGTGCTTCAAAACAGTCACCATTATCCCTGTACCAAAGAATTCTACACCTTCTGAAATAAATGACTACCTCCCAGTGGCACCGACACCAAGCATCATGATGTGCTGGTAATGTTGCATCTCAAGAACTCCATTCCTACCACAGTGGACTGTCACCAGTATTGCTTGCTGACAGAACTGCTCTGGCCCTGACACTGCTAAAAAAAAAAACAAGGACACTTTCTAGATTTCAGTTTGGCATTCAACACTATTGTCCCACAGACCTTGGTGTACAAACTCCTCCTCCTCAGTCTAGATACACCACTGTGCAATTGACGCTGGACTTCCTGACGGACAGATTGGTGTCCCCCAGCACTGTGTGCTGAGCCCATGGCTGTACACTCTGCTCGCATATAACTGCATGGCCAAACACCCAAATAATCACATTGTCAAGTTCGCTGATGACGTGACAGTGGTGGGACTCATCACTAGCAACGATGAGACAGCCTACAGAGAGGAGGTGGAAGAGCTCGAGGCCTGACGCCAGGCAAATAACCTCTTCCTCAATATCAGCAAGACAAAGGAGATGGTTATCGACTTGAGGAGAACTCGCACCACTCACGTCCCTCTCTGCATTGGCAGCAGCGCAGTGGAAATTGCAAGCTGTTTCAAACTCCCATCACACACAACCTCTCATGGTCCCAGAACACATCCTACACAATAAGGAAAGTCCACAAATGCCTCTACTTTCTGATGAGGCTGAAGAAAGCTGGACTTGGCACATCAATGCTCATGTTCTTCTACAGATGCATAGTAGAAAGCATTCTAACATGCTGCATCACTGCCTGGTATGGAAACTGCATTGCACTGGACAAGAAGGCTCTACCATAGGTAGTCAAAACTGCCCAATGCATCACTGGCACCAGTCTGCCCACCATCAAGGACATACTCTATACAGAAGGGTGCCAGAAAAAGGCCAAATAACATCATGAAGAATCCCACTCCCATCAAGAAAGAGGCTATGTAGCATCCACGGCAGGACCACTAGACTCAAAAACAGTTTCTTTCCCCAAGCAGTAAGGCTGACCAACACCTCCAACCACCAACCCACCCCTCCACCACCAATACTTTATCATTTCCTATCAGAGTCACCTTGTGTCATGTAATAGATATGCAATCAATCTATGAACAGTATATAAGTTATTAGGTATTTATATGTGCTGTGTTTTTTTATTATTGAGTTCTTAGTTTTTTTGCGCTGCATTGGATCCGGAGTAACAATTATTTCATTCTCCTCTACACTTGTGTACTGGAAATGCCAATAAACAATATTAAGTTAGTGAATAATTTCCTTTGAAATGAAGGATATCCGAATTATAATCTTTAACTCCTTTACCTTTCATTGCTGAATTGGGTAAGAAGATTAAGACACAATTAATTGCATTGTCCTGGAAATGAACGGTTGTTAGCACCAAAGATGATGAGTGATCTGAGCATTGACAGTGTCATAGTCATAGAGCAGTAGAGCACGGAAACAGGTGCTTTGACCCACCTACCTGTCCATACCTCTCTCATCCACGTATCTCTCCAAACTTATCTTAAATATAAATAAGATTTGGTGCTGACATGTAGACAGTGGAACAGAAATATGAAAGGAATGACAAGGAACTTCGGGCCATTCCAAGTTGCTTTCTTGCCAGTGAGGTATTCTTACCGTTTTACTATTTGTAAACATTGGCCATTTTGCCCATGGCAAGATCCAACAAATAGTAATCTGATAATGACCAAACTAGCTGATGTTAAATCCTGACTGAAGGAAGCGATGGCTGGATGTGGAGGAAATCCCTGCCAGGGTCCAGCAGTTTCTTCCATTTGCTTCCCACAATGTCCTAAGATACACCTGGTCAGGATCCAGGGATTTATCCACTTTTATATGCTTTAACTCTGTGAATTCCACTTCCTTCATAATGTCAATATGCTTTTTGGACATGCTCTCTTGCCTCAGCTCATAAATTTCCATGTCCTTCTCAGTGGTAACTACAGGCAAAAGGTATTGATGTACTTGGGAGACTGGGTGTGAGATACCATATATACAGGAATCCTTGTGATGCCGTGGACTAAAATGTCTTGGAATGCATTTTTTCACTGACCCTGTTTGAATCTTCATGTCTTATTCAGTATTGTTACAAAACCAGACATTTAACATTGTTTCATAATAGAGGTACTTAATTAGGTGTTTTTTTTTGCACTGTGGTAACAAAACTTTGATCTGTTCTTGTAGAGTGAGTACAGCTTTAGGAGAAATAAGAATGATTTTATTAAATATTCCACCAGATGGCACAGTTTACTATGTTGACCAAATGTAAAGGGTGCTGAATGAATTCTGCACTTAATACTACTTTATAATTACAGCTTTGAGATCCGGTTGTTGTCCGTCTCTAACTGGTACAGAAGCTGGCGGTCAGCCATGTGCTTGAACTGCCACAGTCCTGGTGAAAGTACAGTACTTTCATTTTGCTATTGGGTTGGGTCTAGAATTTAGATCCAGGGATGACATAGGAACACTATATCTCCAGTTCAGAGAAATAAACTCAGCTGTAGCACCTACAATTAGGCCAGGGTGTAGGTTCAAATCTCAATACAGGGATAGGAATACATAATGCTGCAGTATCATGGATGGTGCCTTTTGGATGAAAGTTCATCCAAAGTTCATGCCTTTTGGATGAACTGACACTCTGTTTCTTGAGGTTGTAAAAAAAAAACCCCATGGCACTAATCAAAGAGAAAGGAAAGCCTCCTAAATACTTTGCTGGACTTCAACTTAATTCAATCATCCCCTCATTGTTGATTAGGGGATCTTGCTTTGTGCATATTGGTTCTCGGAGTTTTCTTCATTAAACACTGGCGTTACTTCAGTAGTACTTGTTGCCTGTAATCATTTTATGGCATCTGAAAGGCAAGAAAGCTTCTGTAGGAAACCTGTGCTCTTCAACATACCTTTCATGCACGTAGCTTGTGTTTGTTGTTCAGTGATGGATGAATGATTCTATTTAATTGCTATTTCTGAAGTTTGATTGTGCGAGTAGGAGAGAGGGCAGAATCTGTCGTTGATGCCAACAGATGAACCAGCACTAACACAACTTTTAGTGTTGAAGATGTTGGCTTAGTTGGGATTTTAGGTGTAAAAGATAATTACAGCTGAATTATATATTCCTTCAAGGATTTAAAGCAGTCTTTCTCACAAAATTAAACTCTCTAGTGCAGTCAGGTTGCTGCTGATGGATTATAATTAATTAGCTTGAGTTTAAATCCTTTCAGGTTACCAACGCCTGGCTATCAAAAAAAATTTCCTTATATCTGCAAGTTTATCAGTGTCTATCTTGAATGTACTGAGCAGCTGAGTCTCCACAATTTTCCTGGGCAGAGACCTCCACAAGATTACACTAGATCTACTGGATCACCATTATCAGTTCAGTTAGATATATGCTCAGCAATTCTGTTAGAATTGTCAATTATCTTTTCCCTTTTATAAATATATGTTTATCCAGCTCATGTCTATTATTATTTTCTAAGTGAACTTATTCCACTTCCTTAATTATAGATTACTGTAGACATCATAGTTATCTATTATCTTTCTTCCTTGTTCAGTTAGTGTTAGCTTCCAGAGGATCGAGGAGAATGGCCCAACTGGTTCAAGCTGAGAGGAAGATGGGAGTAACCACACATTATAACAGTGGTGTGCAGGAGAGCATCTCTGAATGCACAACATGTCCAACCTTGAACTGGATGGTCTGGTGCAGCAGAAGACCACACTTGGTTTCATTCCTGCTCCTCTTTATTAGGTACACCCGTGGACCTAATGAAGTGGCCATAGAGTGTATATTTACTAGTGCTAATTTCACCGAGCTCCTGACTCGCTCTTGATCTATCATTCTCCCTTACTTCCAGATTTTTTTTTTGCATGTCTTCTTTCATAATGACAGACATGAAAATATGTTCGATTTCTCTTCCCTTTCTTTATTCTCCGGCATAATTCCTGCAGTTTCTGTTAGCTACCCTGTAGTGTGGAAGTGTGGCTTATTTGCCAGTTGAAAGCTGCTTCTGCCATGTCAGTTCTTGATTGGTGAGTTTAAAGCTGTATCCGCTCTTCCCATTGGTTGGCTTGTGCGCCCTGGCACCTAGTGTCTGGTTTCAAGCACCTTGGGGGAGGGGGTAAAACAGTAATACGTGTGAGAGGTGTTCCTGCTCTTTCCCTCTGTCTCCAGGGCATGCGACACAGAACCTTTGAGAAAGTGCTCTTAACTGACCATCTGTTCATTGAATATTTACTTTAGTAGTTTGCATAACTTTGGGGAACTTAAATGTTTGGTCAAATTTTTTACTGTTTGTGAATAAATTATTAATGTGCTTATTCACAGTCAGTATTTTCTGTCTCATTCAGCAAGCCCATGAACCTGCTTCCACATTACATTTGGCGCAGGTTTATTGTTTTGAACAGAAAATGCACATCTTCAGAGGGTTATTAAGAAAGAGGACCCCCCCCCCACCCCACCACCATATGAGCAATGGCAAGTCCCAGGGTGGCCAATAACACTGTGGGGTTTGGGAGTCTTGCCAGTCTACTGATCGGTTACCAGATGCCTGTAGATTGGTCAGACCAGTTAGATTTCTCCGGCGCTGAAATTCAACACCACATCACTTCCATACTTAAAACGTTGGGGTTTCCCAGGAGAAAGGACAGCTGGTGGGATGCTTTCTGGCTGTTTGCAGCCATCATAAGGCACCAGTGTAAGATGACCATGAGTCTTCAGACTGAGGTAGAAGAGCTAAATCGGCACTGTTCCATTACGGGAGGGGAGAAGCGTGTTGTTGGCCCAGACCCACCCAGCCTGCAAAGTTAGAAGATAAGAACACAGAGATAGTGTTGGCTAATGAAGGTGCAGCAATTAGAGGCTGCCCGGTGGGATAATTGGCAACCGGATCCTGTTAAGGTTCGAGCTTTAATGCAGCAGGGCGATGATCCCACTGCGGGGATGGGGGATGGGAACGTCTGGCTGGATGATAAAAATGATGGAGACAGGGTAATCCAAGGTTTATCTCTCAAAATGATCGCTCTCCCCTGCGTTCCTGAAACTGTATGGGCCAGGCCAGAGATCACATATTCCCACACCCACCGTGAGGGCACCAGCCCACGGCTTCTACCTCCCAGGAGGGAGAGGAGGATTGGGAATGAGTAGGTGATGGTACAATGTACCGCTTCGAGACAACATAGTGTGGTGAACTACATTTACCTGTCTGGACATGCCCCCCCCCGCTAATTGCTCCTGTGGCTCCTCCCACAGACCCCTGTATAAAGGCAATTGGAGGCACGGCTCCTCCCTCAGTCTCCAGGATGTCGTGTGGAGATCTCTTGCTGCTGACTGCTCTCTTCCAGCGAATAAAAGCCTATATCTTGCCTCACGACTCAGAGAGTTATTGATGGTGCATCACATAGATCAGGGAGAACTCCGCTAAGTAATTGGCAAGTTTAGAGGATAGGTACAGACAGAAGCCTGGAGTGTCTCTGGTTGTTAAGGGTACTGGAGTGAGCTGAACTAAAAGAGAGATGGGTGCTCTAGAGAGCCCAATGTCCTAACACTTGATCAATAACACACTGAGAATGCTGCTTGCTTCCCCTGAGCATAATGCATCATTATAGGATTGAGCAGCAGATTCAGGAACCCCAAGTGGAATGGAACACAGTAGAGGGAGGCACTAAAGTCTTTCGCCAGTGGGCTCCTATTACACAATTATACAGTGGGAGTGATAGCCCTCCTGAAGATGATATGATAGGGCATCCAGTTACAGCAGTGGATTTCCATTTAAAATGAGTAGGGCCAGCAGTAGTTAGTCCTACGAGGATGACGATTCAGTTGTTACAGGGCTTGGAGTGTATAGAGGAAGGTGTGCATAACCAGATACGGAAGTTGGATGAGCAGATGGGGAGTGAGGGATTCTGCATGACCCATAAGGAAATGTTTTTGACATTGCTCAAAGCTGAGGTCCTCGAGGAGCAGGTAAGTGAGGTTCCTGCCCACCCCCTATGCAATGAGGAGAGAGTATTGTTATGAAACCAGTAACTGGTTTCACTTACCAGCAAAGATAGATATGTCAGTTGAAGTCCAATGGTACTATTTTCAAAAGTTTTATTAATAAAGGGGCACAAAAATTAAGGTTAATACAAGCATTCAGATAACATGCGTCAATACTCAATCTAAAATGCAGGTACATTAATAATCACTCAGAAATAAGCTCTTTCGTTGTCTAGGGTATAATACTGAGTCCAATTGGAAATATAAAGAGTCACTCTGAAGTCTGCAGGCTTTTCCCTTTTGGTTTCACGTGTTGGAGAGAGAGAGATAAACGGAAAAACTTGCCCAAAACATCCATGGAATCAGGGGAGCGATCTTCCCCGTTGTTAGTTAAAAGCGATCTTCCGTTGGTTCCAGCCACAAACCCCGCATTCGGAATTTAACGCACGTGGCTTACTTCAAAATGGCTTCCCATTCCCACGGGAAGCGTTATCGTGCTTCTTGGTGTCTCCTTGGTGCGTCTGAGGGTCGTCCTCTTTCAGACCCTTCTTTATACTGCCTCACGGGATCTCAGGTGTCAATCAGGTTGCAGGTGATGCAATCTCTCTCTCAACCAGCCCACTTTGCCCGAGGGCTTTACAATGTCCCTGCGAGTTGGCACGTCTGCAGTTCCCAGGTGTCTCCTGAGAACAATGCCACAGTCGCCAGCTTTTGTCCCAGTGGAATGCGGTATCCAGCACGTCGCTGTCTTTCCATTTCCTGTGTCCATTCGGCTTGTCTCTCTCTCTCTCTTGCTCTCTCTCTCGGGTCATTGACCCCCCTTTCACTAGGGCTCTTGCAATTCTCACAAAGGAGGGGGCTGGTATCATAACAGTATTGCCAAGGAAACCGAGAAAAGGAAGCTGTTTTGGGGAATGGTCGCTCCTCTCCCGATAGGGGCTCCTTTTGTCCTCTGCACCACATATCAGCTGCACCACCCTGCAGGAAGCCAGGGGGAGGCCTAAGGTTTGCTTATCCAGTTACTGCCATTGGGCATCCAGCGAGTGCCCACCTTCACAACACCACACAAAGGGGCTACTCTACATTTGTTCCAAACCAGTTATATTCTATTTCCTCTTAATTAATGCCTTCTTCCTTCTTTGCTGAACTCTCCCAGTTTTCCCAATCAGACTTTTTTTTTTAGCAATATTATGCATTTTTTCCTTTACAATAAACACAGGTGGATTTCCATTTGAAACTATTTTGACTTTGAGTATGTATTACGTATTAATTATTTAAAAGTCATCCATCTGAATGTAGTTTCCCAATATTTTATAACCAACTTGTGCGTTTGTACTTTGCTTTGTTTCAACTTCAAGATTCCAGGTTTGCATTGACTTAAGTCACTTTCCATTTTTATACAAATTATTCCCTGAGAGACTTTTAACCTGCAGATCATGAATTAACTCGTACTCATTCAACAATACTAGATCCAAAGTAGTCCATGACCCACATTAGGTCCTCAAATTGCTGATCTAGATCATCTTGTACACTCAATTAATTCATCCTTCATTTGTTTTTTAACATTCCTTATCACGTTCAAGTGTTATCTGATGATTTATACAATATTATACATTGCTCATACTATTCAGCAAATCCTCTCTCTGCTTTCTGTCTCTTGCTGTTTCTTAGCTCCACCCAAACTGATTCTAATTCTTGATATTCTGAGCAAAGATACTTTTTATTTCCTGCTTTCACTCCATTCTTTAATATCAGCACCACACTGCTCCGTTTGCACTTTGTTTACTTCTTTAAGAAAATTACACAAACAGTAACTACTGGAAATAGTCAGTTGGTAAGTCAGCATCTGTGGAAAGAGAAAAAAAGTTGCTTTACACACAATGAAGGAAAACTGTTTCTTTCTCAATGAAGCTATCTCACCTTCAGAACGGTTTCAGATTTTCAGCATATCCAGTTTGTTCATCTAACCAGAAGTTAAATGCCTTAAGAACTTAAGAAATAGGAGCAGGAGCAGGCCATCTCTGCCATTCAATAAGATCATGGCTGATCTGGCCATGGACTCATCTCCACCTTCCCGCCTTCCCCCTCCCCAACGCTTAATTCTCCAACTATGCAAAAATCTATCCAACCTTGTCTTAAATATATTTACTGAGGCAGCCTCCACTGCCTCATTGAGCAGAGAATTCCACAGATTCACCTCCCTTTCGGAAAAGCAGTTCCTCCTCATCTCCATCCTAAATCTACTTCCCCAAATCTTGAACTATGTCCCCTAGTTCTAGTCTACCAGTAGAAACAACTTTCCTGCCTCAATCTATATATCCCTTTCATAATGTTATATGTTTCTATAAGATCTCCTTTTATTCTTCTGAATTCCAGCAAGTACAAGCCAGTCAACTCAATCTGTCCTCATAGTCTAACCCCGTCATATCTGGAATCAACCTGGTGAACCTCCTCTGCACCGCTTCCAAACCCAGTATATCCTTCCTCGAGGAAGGAGACCAGAACTTCATGCAATACTCCAGATACGGCCTCACCAGTACCCTGTACAGTTGCAGCATAACCTCCCTGCTCTTGAATTCAATCCCTCTAGCAATAAAGGCCAACATTCCATTTGCCCTCTTGATAGCCTGCTGCACCTGCTAACCAACCTTTTGTGATTCATGCTGCATTTTTTACCATTTAAATAATAATCTGATTTTCCATTTTCCCTTCCAAAGAGGATGACCTTGCATTTACCAACATTGTACTCCATCTGCCAGACTCTTGCCCACTCATTTAACCTATCTATATCTCTCTGCAGACTCTATCCTGAAATATTTAATTCCCAGCATGGTTACCATAGATTCTGGATTTTAAGCCGCTACTTTTTACCACATTTTGAACAGCTTTGAACACTGCGGCCTTTACTACGGTGCGGCTAATGCATGATTTTTTTTCATGCCGCCAAAAACATTTTGCCTCGTAACAGTAGACCAATAAAATTGATGAGTAGTTCACAGAGGTCCAATGAAATTGTACGATAAATCAAGCGCACTTTCACAATTAAATTATTGTAAATCAGTCATTTGTACTCACCCTCATCAACATGGAAAACACTCGAAGAAAAGCATTGTGCTGCCTTTATAGCAGTTATTTAGTTTATAATATTTTCGCTTAGTAATTCATTTGTTAGTATTTTCTAGTTAAAGTTAGAAGTGTTTTAAGTATATTTGTTTTCTGTACTACATCCCGGGATGCTAGACGTTACATCCGGTTTCGCCGCATCTTGTGGGAAATACCGGTTTGCGATAAACGGGAAGGTGGGGGGGGGAGCGGCGGAGCGGCGGAGCCAAAACGCTGCTTTTAAGTTAAAGGCGATCAATAACTTTTCCTGGTAGGCTGCAGTATATATATTTTTACCAGTCGCTAGGAGATATTGGAATATATATGCAACGTAATTTGTGTGTTACCGATACGTATGTATATTTAAAAGTAGCCGTATTACAGGCACGGTTCGAAAAAAAGCATTTGCAATATGTATTTGTTTGTTACCATATGGATTTAATTAAAAGTTAAAAAATCCTCACGTGTAATATCTTTCTGTGTAAATATCTCATATTACAACGTGGGACACCTGCGGCCTAAAATCCGGTGCGGCCTAAAATCCGGTGCGGCCTGTACAAGTACAAAATTGATTTCCTTTCTAAAATTAGAGCCAGCGGCTTTTAATCAGGTGCGCTCTGTAGTGCGAAATCTACGGTACTTTGCAACCTTGTCTCTGTAATGTGTATTTGATTATACCGGTTTATGTCCAAGAAAATAGATGAACGTAGTTTATTATGAATGTTGCATTCATTCAAATAATGAGACTTCTGTTGTGTATTTAATATTTCAGTAATATTTGAGTAATATTGTAAAATATATTGTTTGAATATGCATACTTTGTTCATTTATATAATTCATTATGGATTATATGTAGAAAGTATGTGAATGTCATTACAGGACCATGTCATAGGTGTTTGCCTCACAAAAGAAAAACTAACTACACAATTAATCCTGGCTCTCGTGTTTTTTTTAATTAATTTCTGGAATTACAAAATGTAACAGTGAAGTTTTAAAATGAAGGTGAGATGACCACCTACCTGTTGAAGTGCAGTGAGATAGTCAAGTTTAAAAAAAGTGCATCAAGTGATGTTCAAGATAAAAGAAAAGTCAGAAAATTAATGAAATTCATGGGTTCATAAACAATGAGTACCAGGTGATAATAATAATAAATGACCATCCAAGATGGCGGCGCGACGCAGCTTGCAGTGACTACTCCGGAGTTGATTATCTGTTATTTGTGAAGCGGGGTGCCGTGTACAATCATAGTCGGATGAAAAATGGATGTGGGAGCACGGAGGAACATCTGGAAATCTCCAGGAAGGCCTTCTTCGTTGCTGCTGCTGCTGTGAGGTCCGGGTCTCTGCTGGGAAGAACAGGCCCCCAGTCCTCGTGGTCGCGTTGCCAATGGCCGTTGGCGGGGGCCTGTTAATACGCTCGGCAGAGGATGATGCTCGGAGAAGCTGTGCCGGAGGGGATGGTTGTCGGCTCGGAGGTTCGACGGACTCGGAGTCCGCTGCGGTCAGGTCGCTTTCACTGTGTGCTGCGTCTGCGAGGCTGAGTCGGGCGGCACCGTGGAGTCCATAGCGGGGGTATTCCCTTCTGCCGCCGGCGTGAGATGACGAGTCTATCAGGACCCTTAGGACTTGTGGAAACTGTGTGGTGGTTTCTTTTGAACTATAGTCTTTTAACATCTTTGGACTATTTTTACTGTGCCCATGGTCTGTTTTTAAATCAATTATGCTATTGTTTGCACTGTTGTAACTATGTGGTTTTGTACAGATCTTGTAGCTTTAGTTTTTGGTCTTGTTTTATCTGGTTGGATTTGGAGCTCCTTTCTGGGGCACGCGCTAAGATGGTAGTGCGATATTAATACGCAGCAGCCTCTCTGGACTCTGGATTGGGGATTGCCAAATGTTACGTGGATTTTCTGGTGTAGTCTGTTTTGTCATATGCTTTTGTGATATCATTCTGGAGGAACGTTGTCTCATTTTATAACTGCATTGCATTTGTGGTTTCTAAATGACAATAAACTGAATCTGAATGTGAATCTGAAATAACTGAATGATGTGTGATGAAAATATTGAGCTTTATTTTGAAGCAAATGAAATAGCCAATGAAAAGTGAATGTAGGTGTTTATGAGAGCAATAAATGGAAATGTATAGTGTACAGTTTTCTTAGAAGTGAGCTTCTAATCAGCCAAAATGAGCTTTGCTGATATTGTGAATGTAACGCAGGACCATTGTTGATTGCAGAATGCTTTAGGTTTCATAAGTGGAATCAAAAGGAAGGGGAATCTATTTCAGCTTATGTGACTTAACTGAAGAAATTGTCCAAGCAATGTGTGTTCAGTGATGAGCTCAATGATGCACTGACAGATCATTTTAGTTTGTGGAATCGTACAAGAAAACATGCAAAAATGGCTCCTAACTGAAGAACAACTCACATTTAAAAGAGCAGTTGAAATTACTGTGTTGATGGAGACAACTGCCGGAGGTGCAGTTGAGTTGCAGTCAGGAATGAAAGTGAGCACCAACAAAATTGCAACTTGTAAACAGAAATCTACCTGACTGAACATATCATGTTACTATTGTGGCAGGGGCTCACATATGCTGATTTAAAGGCGAAACTTGCAGAAAATGCAACTAAGCGGGGAACGCACGAAGAGCACGTCGGGCAGACAAAAATACATGGGCTGTACAGGGAAGAGAAAAAGATAAAAAGTCATTCCATTTTCAAAAAGAGCACTAATCTGCACAATGTTGATGAAACAGTGATGAGACTGACAGGGCTGGCTAAGCCTGGAGATTTACAATGTGAAAACTAACAACAGACAAGCAAACACAGGAACTCAGCAGGCCAGGCAGCATCTATGGAAAAGAGTAAACAGTTGACACTTCAGGCTGAGGTCCTTCCTCCGGCATTTTGTGTGTTGCTTTGGATTTCCAGCTTCTGCAGATTTTCTCATGTTTGTTAAAAGACAAACAACATGGCTGACACCAGAAGTGAATGGCAAATTAATTAAGATGGAATTGGACACTGGCTTGGCTATTTCAGTCATTTCACAAAATGAGTTTGAAAGACATTTCAAAGACACTGAACTGAAGCCAGCAGATATCCAACTAAGAGCTTATACTGGAGAAGAGGTAACTCCTGTGGGAATAACATTCATAACAGTGAAATACAACAACCAACACGCTATGTTGGCAATGCATGTGGTAAAAACGGGAGGATCAACATTGTGGGGCCTTGCCTGGCTGAGACAACTACAATTTGATTGGAGATCCATCCACAATTTGCATGCCACACCCCCTACAATCAACTGAAAGTGAATTAATATGCCCCAGCAGTGTTCAAGGATGGCATTGCAAAACTCAGATGTGTCAAGGGTAAAATAGTATTAAAGGAAAATGCCACACTCACGTTTTACAAATTCCATCCATTTCCTTATACCTTCTGTGATAAAGTAGCCAGTGAGCTAGATTGCATGGAGGCTGAAGGGGTTCTCTCCAAATTTGAGTGGAGCCCATGAACAACATCTATGGTTCCAGTAGCCAAGAAAAATGGGTCTGTCAGGGTCTGTGGTGATTTTAAAGTCACCATCAACCCAGTACTGAACGTAGGTCAATATGCAGACAATATGTTTGCAAACTTTTCTGAAGGGAAACATTTCAGCAAAGTGGGCTTTGCTGAGGTCAACCTACAGATGGAGATGGAAGAAGGATCCAACGTGTTTCTCACCTAAGTATCCACAAAGGGCTTTATTACTATAATAGGCTTATTTTTGAAGTAGCATCGGCACCTGCACTCTGGTGAAACTCCATCGCCCAGGTGCTGCAAGACTGTCCAGGCAGTCAGCATTACCCGGATGACATGATTGTTACTAGTAAGGATGACAGGTAACCCCTGCAAAATCTACTCACAGTGTTAAAAAGTTTAGAAGATTATGGGCTCAGAGCACAATGTAACAAGTGTGAATTCTTTAAACCAAGCATCACCTGCTGTAGTCACACCATTGATGCACAAGCATTATACAAGTGTGCTGAGAAAATTCAAGCAGTGGTGGGTACCCCAAGCCAAAGAATGCATCACAGTTGTGGTCCTTCTTAGGATTTGTCAATGACTATAACTGGTTTCTGCCAAACCTGGCTACTGTGCTCCATCCCTTGAGCTCATCACTACAGATCATGAAGAAATGACAATGGACAAAGCAGTGTGGGGCAGTTTTCACAAAGGTAAAGGAAGTGGTGACATCGGACACGGTATTCACACATTATGATCCACATTGTCCAGTGAAGTTTCCCATATGGTATAGTGCAGTCATGTCACATGTTATAAGAGATGAAAGTAAACACGTCATCTCCTTTGCATCATGTTCCCTTACCACTGCTGAGAAAAATTACACACAGATTGACAGAGAGGCCTTGAGTCTGGTTTGGGGTGTAAAACCTTTGAACCAATACCTGCATGGGAGCAGTTTTACCCTCTTTAGTGATCCTCAGTCACTAGTGTCCATTTGCAGAAGGTTGCTCCACTAACAGAGATGGACTCTGTTTCTTGATCTTGTTTAGATGTATTCTCCCTAATACAAATAGAAAGTCTCCCTATTATGGCAGAGATGATCCAAAGGGAAATCAGAAAAGACCCCACACTGTCTCAGGACTAGATGGCAACACAAAATGGCTGGAATGTGCAGCAGAAACTCCAGATCCCCCATTTTTACCAGCACTGATAAACAATGCCCTTGACAGAGGTTGTCTTAAGTGGGGATTGAGAATTGTTGTACCATCCAAGCTGAGAGCTAAAGTGTTGGAGGAGTCAGTTATCTAGGCAAGGTTAAAATGAGCGTGTTGGCTTGAAGCTTTGTCTGGTGGCCTAGGATAGATCAACAGATCGAGCAGCTTGCCATACATGGTTTGGAATGGCAACAATAGACAATAGGTGCAGAAGTAGACCATTCGGCCCTTCGAGCCTGCACCGCCATTCTGAGATCATGGCTGATCATCTACTATCAATACCTGGTTCCTGCCTTGTCCCCATATCCCTTGATTCCCCTATCCATAAGATACCTATCTAGCTCCTTCTTGAAAGCATCCAGAGAATTAGCCTCCACTACCTTCCGAGGCAGTGCATTCCAGACCCCCACAACTCTCTGGGAGAAGAAGTTTTTCCTTAACTCTGTCCTAAATGACCTACCCCTTATTCTCAAACCATGCCCTCTGGTACTGGACTCTCCCAGCATCTGGAACATATTTCCTGCCTCTATCTTGTCCAATCCCTTAATAATCTTATATGTTGCAATCAGATCCCCTCTCAATCTCCTTAATTCCAGTGTGTACAAGCCCAGTCTCTCTAACATCTCTGCGTAAGACAGTCCGGACATCCCAGGGATTAACCTCGTGAACATGTCCAGAAGATGCCAAAAGCAGCTTCTCTCCATCCCTGGGAATGGCTTGCACTGCCCTGGCAGAGGAATTATGCAGATTTTACCGGACCATTCATAAGCACACATTTTTTGGTAGTGGTGGATTTAGTGGTAGTAGTGGAAATGGCCAGAAGTGTTCCCAATACTTCCTTAGCAGTTCGCAAAGATTCCTCATGAAATCTAAAACTTTGAAAAACTTCTATACAGTAGTTATGTGTGGATAGTATATTGACTGGCTGCATCACGACCTGGTATGGAAACACCAATGCCCTTGAATGTAAAATCTTACAAAAAGTAGATATGGCCCAGTCGATCCCTTGCAAAGCCCTCCCCACCATTGAGCACATCTACATAAAGCGTTATTTCAGGAAAGCAACATCCATCATCAGGGACTCCACCATCCAGAATATGGTCTCTTCTCATTGCTGCCTTCAGGAAGAAGGTACAGGAGCTTCAGGACTCACACCTCCAGGTTCAGGAACAGTTGTTACTGCTCAACCATCAGGCTCTTGAAGTGAAGGAGATAACATCACTCACCCACTTGCCCCATCACTGAACTATTCCCACAACCTATGGACTCAATTTCAAGGCTCTCAATATTTATTGTTTATATATTTATTATTATTATTCCTTTCTTTTTGTATTTGTACAGTTTGTTGTCTTTTGCACACTGGTTGAACGCCCATGTTGGTGCGGTCTTTCATTTATTTTATTATGGTTATTATTCTATTATGGATTTATTGAGTGTACCAACAAAAAATTGAAACTCAGGGTTGTATATGGTGGCATACATGTGCTTTGTGTTACGAACCCCGTAACTGGGTCACTTACCAGCAAAGATAGAGAGGTCCGTTGAAGTCTGATGGTACTATTTTTAACAGAATTTATTGATAAAAATACACAAAAATAATATCAATGCAAACATACAGATAATATATGTCATCAATACTAACTCTAAAAGTGCGGGTATAATAATGATCAATAAGAAATAGCTCTATCGTTGTCTAGGGGATAATGTATTGTCCGATGGAAATATAAAAGTCATTCAGTTCATACAGGCTTCAGCCTTTGGGGACCGCTGGGTTTTCAACTGTTGGAGAGAGAGAGAGAGAGAGAGATTTTGAGAAGAGAAACTTGCCAGCTTTCCTTTATCCGCTCTTGATCCGTATTCGTCCTTTAGCGAGGCCGTTCCGTGGAGGACGTCATCCGGGCAAGGATGGACACACACACAAGCCTCCACCAGTCTCATACGTTTCTCCTGGTGTGTCTGAGGGGTTGTTCCCACAGACCCTCTTTTTATCCTTACTCAGGGGGTCTCAGGTGTCAATCAGGTTGGGATGATGCAATCCCTCCACCAACCTCCTCTTCGGTTCATTGCCTGGGGCTTCGATGCATCGTACAGGATGCAATACACAAGTCCGTCTCCAAGAGACAATAGCCGGTATCAATGGTTCTGCCTTTCGGAGGCCAGGACACATTCCAACCCTTTTGTGGATTCTGCATGTCTTTCTCTCATTTCCTGGGTCTCCTGAACTGACTTAATAGTGATCTTGCGATTCTCACAAAGGAGGGGGGGCTACCCCGCATCCTTCGGCCCCTCAGAGCTGTGGCACATTCGTAATATTTGATAATAAAGTTACTTTGAACTTTGTACAACAGCCTCCACTGCAGCCTTGCACACTGCTGATGTGTTGAGAAACCTCTTCAAGAAGACTGGTGTTCGAGAACACTTTATCACAGATTCAGCCATCCCTGAATACGAATGAATATGACATCTGCTCTGTACCACCCAGCTACAAATAGGCTGGCAGAAAGGTTTGTCCAGAGTCCAAAGAACACACAGAAAGCAATCAGAACACACCACACCCATGCTGGGTCAGAAGTTCGCCAATTTCCTCCTTGCATATCACAATGCAGCACACTCCACAGCCAACAACTCACTGGCTAGTCTGCTTCTACTTTACAAAAAGACCACTCGACAACTTGATGGCCAAAAGAGCATCTTTATCTGGGACGGCAAATGATATTTACAATACAGAGGCTTCCAGGTACCTCGTGCGGCCTGGGTGGAGGAACTATATACAATGCACACTGGGAGTGAAAAGAGCGGAAGTAAAGACCCCGCCAACCCCGGATCCCGCCTCTTGCTACCAACAGCTTCCCGATTAGTATTAACTTACTTTTAATAATACTCACATTACAACAAAACCCTCAAACCCAATCTCAGAATCAGAATCAGAACCCAGGTTTATTATCACTGGCATGTGACGTGAAATTTGTTAACTTAGCAGCAGCAGTTCAATGCAATATACAATCTAGCAGAGAGAGAAAAAATATAAAATAAAATAAAACAATAATAAACAAACAAGTAAATCAATTCTGTATATTGAATAAAATTTAAAGAATTTGCAAAAACAGAAATACTGTATACTAAAAAAAATGAGGTAGTGTCCAAAGCTTCAATGTCCATTTAGGAATCAGATGGCAGAGCGGAAGAGGCTGTTCCTGAATCGCTGAGTGTGTGCCTTCAGGCTTCTGTCTTCTTCCTGATGGTAACAATGAGAAAAGGGCATGCCTGGATGATGGGAGCCCTTAATGATGGACATTGCCTTTCTGAGGCACCACTGTTTGAAGATGTCTTGGACACTACAGAAGCTAGTACCTAAATTGGAACTGACTAATTTTACAACTTTCTGTAGCTTCTTTTGGTTCTGTGTAGTACCCCTCCCCCACATACATTCATTTCAAAAGATCCAGAATACAAGAGCAGGGGTGTGATGCTTAGATTTTATAAGGCACTGGTGAGGCCTCACCTTGAGAATTGTGAACAGTATGGCGCCCCTCAACTTAGAAAAGATGTGCCGGCATTGGAGAGGGTCCAGAGGAGGTTCACAAGGATGATTCTGGGAATGAAAGGGTTATCATACGTGGAATGTTTGATAGCTCTGGGTCTGTGATCGCTGGAATTCAGAAGGATGAAGGCAGATCTCATTGAAACCTTTCAAATGTTGAAAGGCTTAGACAGAGTAGATGTGGAAAGGATGTTTCCCATGGTGGGAGAGTCTCGGACAAGAGGGCACAGCTTCAGGATAGAGGGGCACCCTTATAAAACAGATGTGGAAAAAATTCTTTAACCAAAGAGTGGTGAATTTGTGGAACTTGTCACCACACGCAGCTGTGGAGGCCAGGTCGTTGGGTGTATTTAAGGCAGAGATTGAAAGGTTCTTGGTTGGACATGGCATCAAAGGTTATGGGGAGAAGGGTGGGAACTGGGATTGAAGAGGAGCAAAAGTGGATCAGCCATGATTGAATGGCGGAGCAGACTCGATGGGCCAAATGGCCTAATTCTGCTCCCATGTCTTATGGTTTTATACCAAACAGTGATACAGCCTGTCAGTATGCTCTCCACAGTACATCTATAGAAGTTTTTGAGTGTTTTAGTTGACAAACCAAATTTCTTCAAACGTCAAACAAAATATACCTGCTTGTCTTCTTTATATCTGCATTGACATGTAAATTCCCAGCTAACATCCATATCAACAGTAAAGACCTGGAAGCTCAAATCCAATAGTCCAATAGCCCGTGAGTCTCCAGGAATCAAAGTTTAAACTTTAGGAGGTAACTATGACTAAACCTGAGAGAATACTCACTAGGGCATTGAAAATATATTTTTCATTTTCTTTGAACATTCCAACTATTAACTTCAGGAGATCTGGGAAAGAGGAGCTCTTTGAACCTAAAGATGAACCGAACAGAGAGAGCATGTGCTCTTTCCATTTGGTAATGAATGAGAGAATTCTGTTCCTGGGCTGTCCCTTGTACTCAAACCCAATCTCAGAATCAGAATCAGAATCAGGTTTATTATCACCGGCATGTGACGTGAAATTTGTTAACTTAGCAGCAGCAGTTTGATGCAATACATAATCTAGCAGAGCAAAAAAATAATATTAATAAATAAAATAAAACATAATAACAAACAAACAAGTACATCAATTATGTATATTGAATAAATTTTAAAGAATGTGCAAAAACAGAAATACTGTATACTAAAAAAAATGAGGTAGTGTCTAAAGCTTCAATGTCCGTTTAGGAATTGGATGGCAGAGGGGAACATGTTGTTCCTGAGTCGCTGTGCCTTCAGGCTTCTGTATCTCCTGCCTGATGGTAACAGTGAGAAAAGGGCATGCCCTGGGTGCTGGAGGTCTTTAATAATGGATGCTGCCTTTCTGAGACACTGCTCCCTAAAGATGTCCAGGGTACTTTGTAGGCTAGTGCCCAAGATGGAGCTGACTAGATTTACAACCTTCTGCAGCTTCTTTCAGTCCTGTGCAGTAGCCCCTCCATACCAGAGAGTGATGCAGCTTGTCAGAATGCTCACCACGGTACAACTATAGAAGTTATTGAATGTATTTGTTGACATGCCAAATCTCTTCAAACTCCTAATAACGTATAGCCACTGTCTTGCCTTCTTTATAACTACATTGATATGTTGGGACCAGGTTAAATCCTCAGAGATCTTGACATTGAGGAGTTTGAAACTGCTCACCCTCTCCACTTCTGATCCCTCTATGAGGATTGGTATGTGTTCCTTCATCTTACCCATCCTGAAGTCCACAATCAGCTCTTTTGTCTTACTGACGTTGAGCGCCAGGTTTGTTGCTGCGGCACCATTCCACTAGTTGGCATATCTCACTCCTGTATGCCCTCTTGTCTCCATCTGAGATTCTACCAACAATGGTTGTATTGTCAGCAAGTTTGTAGATGGTATTTGAGCTATGCATAGCCACACAGTCATGTGTATACAGAGAGCAGAGCAATGGGCTAAACACATACCCCTGAGGTGCGTCAGTGTTGATCGTCAGTGAGGAGGATATGTTATCACCAGATTGTGGTCTTCCGGTTAGGAAGTCGAGGATCCAATTGCAGAGGGAGGTACAGAGGCCCAGGTTCTGCAACTTCTCAATCAGGATTGTGGGAATGATGGTATTAAATGCTGAGCTATAGTCGATGAACAGCACCCTGACGTAGGTGTTTGTGTTGTCCAGGTGGTCTAAAGCTGTGTGGAGAGCCATTGAGAATGTGTCTGCCATTAACCTATTGTGGTGATAGGCAAATTGCAGTGGGTTCAGGTACTTGCTGAGGCAGGAGTTCAGTCTAGTCATGACCAACCTCTCAAAGCATTTCATCACTGTCGATGTGAGTGCTACCGGGCGATAATCATTTAAGCAGCTCACATTGTTCTTCTTAGGCACTGGTATAATTGTTGCCTTTTTGAAGCAAGTGGGAACTTCCGCCCGTAGCAGTGAGAGGTTGAAAATGTACTTGAATACTCCCATTAGTTGGTTGGCATAGGTTTTCAGAGCCTTACCAGGTACTCCGTCGGGACCTTCCACCTTGTGAGGGTTGCAGGACAAACAGCTGAAGGCTCCTCATACAAGGAGGTTCGATGTTTCACGCCTGGACAAGTAGTCCTGGTGAGGGACTACAGAGGCGATCAAAAGGGGATGCTCAGAAAGATAAAGGATGGAACTGGACCACACTCCTACATGGTGGAGACTGTATCATCTGGAGACGACACATCCATCAGTTGAGGAGACCAGAGTCAATTGATAGAGAAGAAAGGAGTCCAGAGCTGTCATGACCACTTCCTGCAGTCTCAGAGTCAACTCCGACAAACTCCACGGAGGAGGTCCCAGAAATTGAGATTGTTTCACAGCCACAAGTCTCAGCTGCCAAGCAGGTGACCTGCCCTGCCCTTGTCAGGATAGATGTCACCGCACAAAAGTACAAACTCCTCCACAGTGATTAATACTTTAGGTTTGAAAGGGACAATTTAATATTTACTATGCTGTGGATGTCTGTATATAGTAGTTGTATAGTATAAATAAATAAACAAACAAACAAATAAATAAATTATCTATCTATATATATAGTGAGATGCATTCTATATTGAGTTGAAGTTTATCGCTAACAGGGAGGAGTGTTGTGTATTTAATATTTGAGTAATTTTGTAAATATATTGTTTCATTAAGCATTCTTTGTTGTTTACATAATTCATTATTGGTTACGTGTACCCAGTATGTGAGTGACAAGCATTATTACATGACCATGTTATAATTGTGCGCCTCACAAAAGAAAAATTAACCACACAAGTATTCCGGGCTCCCATTATTTTCTTTTGATTAATTTCTGGAGTTACAAAACATTACATCTTCAATTCTGTTTTTTTTTCCTTTTTCTGACCCTATTTGTTAACATACTCTTATATTTCTATACATGTCCCATTCCCCTCTTCCTGACTATTTGTATGAAAGATATTACTACAACCTTACTAATCACATTTGCTAGAACACCAATCCCAGCCAGATTCAAGTGAAGTCTATTTCTGCCGTACTGAAGCCATTGCCCAATGATTTAAAACCTATTTTTCCTACAGAATTCTTTCAACCACATATTGTATTCTTTGATCTTTTTTTCCCATGCCAGTTCATATCTGGATCAGGTTGTCAAAAGTGATCACCTACGTGGTTCTGCTTTTTAACCTTGGCCCCAGCTATTCATATTCCTCCTTCTTCTTCCATCCATATTTTTGGATCACCCATTCCATTTTGCCCTTCAGCCTCAAGTAGCTATCCTCGGTTCTGGCTCTTTCCAGACATTAAACAGGAAAATTAGTTAATTATTGTCACCTAGACAGTGCATCAAACTGTTTTGTGTGTTGGCCATTCAGACCATTCTGTCACCTCAGTATGCTGAGTTAGTAGAAGTGAAAAGCAAAACCAGAATGCAGAATATAAGTGTCACAGTTCAGACAAGGTGAAGTGCAAAGCCATGATGTGGTAGATTGTGAAGTCACAAGCCCATGTTGAATGATACAAGGGAACTGTTCAATAGTTTTATAACAGTAGGGTTGAACCTTTCAGCTTTTGTGTTTCCAGCCTGATGGGAGCGAGGGAAAGGGAGAATGACGGGGACGAGTGTAATGTTTGATTTTGTTGGCTGCTTTACTGAGGCAGAGAGGAATGTAGACAGTCCCTGAAGTGCAGAGGCTGGTTTCCACGATGTGATGAGTGGTGTCCTCACGCTCTACAGTTTCTCGCAGTTGCCAAACCAAGTATCCATCTAGATCGGATACTTTCTATGGTGCATCTGTAAACATTGGTGAGGTTCAACACAGACATGGCAAACTTCTTTATGCTCCTGAGGAAGTAAAACTATTTTCTTGGCTAAAGTGTCTGCAGGGAGGCTGCCTCAGTAAATATATTTAAGACAAGGTTTGATAGATTTTTGCATAGTTGAGCAATTAAGGCTTAAGGGGAAAAGGCAGGTATGTGGAGATGAGTCCATGATCAGACCAGCCATGATCTTATTGAATGGCGGAGCAGGCTCGATGGCCGACTCCTGCTCCTATTTCTTGTG
>NC_133125.1:65276931-65279431 GCF_048418815.1 Hemitrygon akajei
CTCTCACTCTCACACACTCCCACTCTCTCTCTCTCACACCCACACTCACTCTCTCTCTCACTCTCTCTCACACACTCTCTCACTCTCATTCTCACACACTCTCACTTTCTCTCTCACGCTCTCACTCACACTCTCTCACTCACTCTTTCTCTCACACTCTCTCTCACACTTTCTCTCACTCTCTCCTCTCTATCTCACTCTCTCCTCTCTCACACTCTCACTCTCTCTCTCTCACTCTCTCACACACTCTCTCACTCACACTCTCTCTCTCACACTTTCTCTCACTCTCTCCTCTCTCTCTCACTCTCTCCTCTCTCACACTCTCTCACTCTCACTCTCACACACACACTCTCACTCTCTCTCTCATTCACTCTCACTCTCTCTCACTCACACTCTCTCTCTCTCTCACTCTCTCACACTCTCTCTCACTCACACTCTCACTCTCTCTCTCACTCACACTCTCTCTCTCACACGCTCACTCTCTCTCACGCTCTCTCTCTCACACTCTCACTCTCTCTCTCACACACCCACACTCTCACTCTCTCTCTCACTCTCTCTCACACACTCTCTCACTCTCTCTCTCACATTCTCTCACACACTATCACTTTCTCTCTCACTCTCTCACACACACACTCTCTCACACACTCTCACTTTCTCTCTCACTCTCTCTCTCACTCTCTCTCTCACGCTCTCTCTCACGCTCTCTCTCACACACTCTCTCTCACTCTCTCTCTCACATTCTCTCTCACGCTCTCTCTCTCACGCTCTCTCTCACACACACTCTCTCTCTCTCACATGCTCTCTCTCTCTCTCTCTCTCACACACTCTCTCACTCACACTCTCACTCTCTCTCTCTCTCATGCTCTCTCTCACTCTCTCTCTCACATTCTCTCACACACTCTCACTTTCTCTCTCACTCTCTCTCACACACACACTCTCTCTCTCACGCTCTCTCACACACACTCTCTCTCACTCTCTCACATTCTCTCACACACTCTCACTTTCTCTCTCACTCTCTCTCTCACACTCTCTCACGCTCTCTCTCACACTCACTCTCTCTCTCACTCTCTCTCACACACTCTCTCACTCTCATTCTCACACACTCTCACTTTCTCTCTCACGCTCTCACTCACACTCTCTCACTCACTCTTTCTCTCACACTTTCTCTCACTCTCTCCTCTCTCTCTCACTCTCTCCTCTCTCACACTCTCACTCTCTCTCTCTCACTCTCTCACACACTCACTCACTCACACTCTCTCTCTCACACTTTCTCTCACTCTCTCCTCTCTCTCTCACTCTCTCCTCTCTCACACTCTCTCACTTTCACTCTCACACACACACTCTCACTCTCTCTCTCATTCACTCTCACTCTCTCTCACTCACACTCTCTCTCTCTCTCACTCTCTCACACTCTCTCTCTCACTCACACTCTCTCTCTCACACTCTCTCTCACTCACACTCTCACTCTCTCTCTCACTCACACTCTCTCTCTCACACGCTCACTCTCTCTCACGCTCTCTCTCTCACACTCTCACTCTCTCTCTCACACACCCACACTCTCACTCTCTCTCTCACTCTCTCTCACACACTCTCTCACTCTCTCTCTCACATTCTCTCACACACTATCACTTTCTCTCTCACTCTCTCACACACACACTCTCTCACACACTCTCACTTTCTCTCTCACTCTCTCTCTCACGCTCTCTCTCACACACTCTCTCTCACTCTCTCTCTCACATTCTCTCTCACGCTCTCTCTCACACACACTCTCTCTCTCTCACATGCTCTCTCTCTCTCTCTCACACACTCTCTCACTCACACTCTCACTCTCTCTCTCTCTCATGCTCTCTCTCACTCTCTCTCTCACATTCTCTCACACACTCTCACTTTCTCTCTCACTCTCTCTCACACACACTCTCTCTCTCTCACGCTCTCTCACACACACTCTCTCTCACTCTCTCACATTCTCTCACACACTCTCACTTTCTCTCTCACTCTCTCTCTCACACTCTCTCACGCTCTCTCTCACACACACTCTCTCTCACTCTCTCTCTCTCACATTCTCTCTCACGCTCTCTCTCACGATCTCTCTCACACACACTCTCTCTCTCACACACACTCTCTCATTCTCTCTCTCACATTCTCTCTCATGCTCTCTCTCACGCTCTCTCTCACACACACACTCTCTCTCTCACACTCTCTCTCTCTCACTCTCTCTCTCACACACTCTCACTTTCTCTCTCACTCTCTCTCACACTCTCTCTCACGCTCTCTCTCACACACACTCTCTCTCACACACTCTCTCTCACTCTCTCTCTCACTCTCTCTCACATTCTCTCTCATGCTCTCTCTCACGCTCTCTCTCACGCTCTCTCTCACACACTCTCTCTCACTCTCTCTCTCACATTCTCTCTCACGCTCTCTCTCTCACGCTCTCTCTCACACACACTCTCTCTCTCTCACATGCTCTCTCTCTCTCTCTCTCTCACACACTCTCTCA
>NC_133125.1:65284431-65286931 GCF_048418815.1 Hemitrygon akajei
CTCACACTCTCTCACTCTCACTCTCACACACACACTCTCACTCTCTCTCTCATTCACTCTCACTCTCTCTCACTCACACTCTCTCTCTCTCTCACTCTCTCACACTCTCTCTCACTCACACTCTCACTCTCTCTCTCACTCACACTCTCTCTCTCACACGCTCACTCTCTCTCACGCTCTCTCTCTCACACTCTCACTCTCTCTCTCACACACCCACACTCTCACTCTCTCTCTCACTCTCTCTCACACACTCTCTCACTCTCTCTCTCACATTCTCTCACACACTATCACTTTCTCTCTCACTCTCTCACACACACACTCTCTCACACACTCTCACTTTCTCTCTCACTCTCTCTCTCACTCTCTCTCTCACGCTCTCTCTCACGCTCTCTCTCACACACTCTCTCTCACTCTCTCTCTCACATTCTCTCTCACGCTCTCTCTCTCACGCTCTCTCTCACACACACTCTCTCTCTCTCACATGCTCTCTCTCTCTCTCTCTCACACACTCTCTCACTCACACTCTCACTCTCTCTCTCTCTCATGCTCTCTCTCACTCTCTCTCACATTCTCTCACACACTCTCACTTTCTCTCTCACTCTCTCTCACACACACACTCTCTCTCTCACGCTCTCTCACACACACTCTCTCTCACTCTCTCACATTCTCTCACACACTCTCACTTTCTCTCTCACTCTCTCTCTCACACTCTCTCACGCTCTCTCTCACACTCACTCTCTCTCTCACTCTCTCTCACACACTCTCTCACTCTCATTCTCACACACTCTCACTTTCTCTCTCACGCTCTCACTCACACTCTCTCACTCACTCTTTCTCTCACACTTTCTCTCACTCTCTCCTCTCTCTCTCACTCTCTCCTCTCTCACACTCTCACTCTCTCTCTCTCACTCTCTCACACACTCACTCACTCACACTCTCTCTCTCACACTTTCTCTCACTCTCTCCTCTCTCTCTCACTCTCTCCTCTCTCACACTCTCTCACTTTCACTCTCACACACACACTCTCACTCTCTCTCACTCTCTCACACTCTCTCTCTCACTCACACTCTCTCTCTCTCTCACTCTCTCACACTCTCTCTCTCACTCACACTCTCTCTCTCACACTCTCTCTCACTCACACTCTCACTCTCTCTCTCACTCACACTCTCTCTCTCACACGCTCACTCTCTCTCACGCTCTCTCTCTCACACTCTCACTCTCTCTCTCACACACCCACACTCTCACTCTCTCTCACTCTCTCTCACACACTCTCTCACTCTCTCTCTCACATTCTCTCACACACTATCACTTTCTCTCTCACTCTCTCACACACACACTCTCTCACACACTCTCACTTTCTCTCTCACTCTCTCTCTCACGCTCTCTCTCACACACTCTCTCTCACTCTCTCTCTCACGCTCTCTCTCACACACACTCTCTCTCACATGCTCTCTCTCTCTCTCTCACACACTCTCTCACTCACACTCTCACTCTCTCTCTCTCTCATGCTCTCTCTCACTCTCTCTCTCACATTCTCTCACACACTCTCACTTTCTCTCTCACTCTCTCTCACACACACTCTCTCTCTCTCACGCTCTCTCACACACACTCTCTCTCACTCTCTCACATTCTCTCACACACTCTCACTTTCTCTCTCACTCTCTCTCTCACACTCTCTCACGCTCTCTCTCACACACACTCTCTCTCACTCTCTCTCTCTCACATTCTCTCTCACGCTCTCTCTCACGATCTCTCTCACACACACTCTCTCTCTCACACACACTCTCTCATTCTCTCTCTCACATTCTCTCTCATGCTCTCTCTCACGCTCTCTCTCACACACACACTCTCTCTCTCACACTCTCTCTCTCTCACTCTCTCTCTCACACACTCTCACTTTCTCTCTCACTCTCTCTCACACTCTCTCTCACGCTCTCTCTCACACACACTCTCTCTCACACTCTCTCTCACATTCTCTCTCATGCTCTCTCTCACGCTCTCTCTCACACACTCTCTCTCTCACTCTCTCTCACATTCTCTCTCATGCTCTCTCTCACGCTCTCTCTCACGCTCTCTCTCACACACTCTCTCTCACTCTCTCTCTCACATTCTCTCTCACGCTCTCTCTCTCACGCTCTCTCTCACACACACTCTCTCTCTCTCACATGCTCTCTCTCTCTCTCTCACACACTCTCTCACTCACACTCTCACTCTCTCTCTCTCTCATGCTCTCTCTCACTCTCTCTCTCACATTCTCTCACACACTCTCACTTTCTCTCTCACTCTCTCTCACACACACTCTCTCTCTCTCACGCTCTCTCACACACACTCTCTCTCACTCTCTCACATTCTCTCACACACTCTCACTTTCTCTCTCACTCTCTCTCTCACACTCTCTCACGCTCTCTCTCACACACACTCTCTCTCACTCTCTCTCTCTCACATTCTCTCTCACGCTCTCTCTCACGATCTCTCTCACACACACTCTCTCTCTCACACA